>NC_061512.1:68249159-68267417 GCF_022539505.1 Lolium rigidum | reverse complement strand
CACTCTTCGTGCGGTGTTAGGCCTTGATGAGGCGCCAATGAAGGACGTAGTATTTACATATGTGAAGAATGGCCCTCTCCATCGAGCTCGCGCGAGAAGAGGATCTACCTCGACAAATGAAAGGTCCGCTAAATTGGTACAAGGGTTACATAAAACATGAAAACGCCAAAGACTATATCTATGCGGAAGTTAAATATGTGCATCACTTCAAACGTTCATCGGGTACAAATTCCTCCGAGTGAATTGTTCCAGCTGTTCAATCCGCGCGAGCTCGACAAATCTATCATCGGTTGCTACGTTACGTAAGTGATTTATTAATTTCTACCCCATCTCGTTCATTGCACTACATATATATATATATATATATATATATATATATATATATATATATATATATATATATATATATATATATATATATATATATATATATATATATATATTGTCCTAACTATCTTGTTGTGTACGCTATATATTATGCGAGAATGAAGAAGCGGGAAATGCGAATAAGGAACATCCATGATGTTGGGTTCATTGACCCACACATCGTTAATTCATATGTGTTAGAACACCACCCCGCCGACGTGGAGGAAGACCTGTGGCGGTTTATTAGAAAACAGACAAGAGAAAAGTGATATTCTATTTCCTTACCATTTTGGGTGAGTGTTTACTGTCTTGAGCACATTCTCTTTTGTTTACTCCATGCATGGTATGTGGCTAATCGATGAGTTATGCATGATCGTGCATGTATCGTGTCCGCAGGTTCCACTGGATTCTTATGGTAATTAAAGTTCAGACCTCCTCGGTTCTCGTCCACGACTCTCCGAATATGGATCCGGCGCTTTGGGGCGACATGAGAAAAATGATGCAAAAGTAATTATTTTCATTCATTTGCGCTCTATATCGATCGGCCTATTTCGTTCATCATTTCCTAATATCAAGTAACTAATTAATAACTCTCTTGTTTATTTAATTTTCTTTGCCTCGTAGGGTTTGGAGACGGTTCGTAGATACCAAGGTCGGTGAATTCAAAAAAGAGCTACATTTTAAAATGGCGGTGCCGACGTATTGGGGATACTCAGCCACCGGGGACCAATCTATGTGGATACTATGTTTGTGAGAGGATCCGGAGATACCGCAATGAGCGGGACCGGACGTGTGAGAACAACATCTCGAGGAATAACCTCCGGAAGACGCTTAGTCCGAAGCTCGCTTTCGACCACTTCAAGAGGAACTAGCTGGATGGTTGGCGAGGGAAGTCATCGATCCTAGAGGAGAACACTATTACGATGACGTAGATCTTTATGTGCACCGGAATTTGTAACTAACTTGTTCAAAATTGTATATGGTCATCCGATATTGAATATATATTGTATATGGTCATCCGATATTGAATATATATTGTATATTCCTCTTGAATTCTTTTTGGTTCTAATTTCAAATTTGTTTGAAATTGTACATTCATATGCATGTATGTATATAGTACCGTAGAATATGTGAAACTCCTTCAAAATTAAAACCCAAAAGAAATAAAATAATACAAATTAAAAAGAAACCAGATTTAGGGGGAGGGGGGCTAAACCCTAAACCCTACGGAGGCCTTTAGTCGCGGTTGGCCAGAAGAACCGCGACTAAAGGTCCTCCGCCCTGGCGCTCGCCTGCGGCCCACGTGTATGGGCCTTTAGTCGCGGTTCGTAAGGAACCGCGACTAAAGGGGGGGGGCCTTTAGTCGCGCTACTTTGGTCGCGGTTGGGCCACCGCGACTAATGGCAGTTGCCAACCGCGACCAAAGCCCCTTTTTCCACCAGTGCAGCCCAAACACCAATCTCTGCCGCTGTGGTTTATTGAAGTGCAATCCTGCATAGGCACGCCAAGAGCAGCATGTATCCTCAGGAACCCACGCAATGGTTGCACGGTTCAGATACCCGTGCGCTACGCGCACCTCCTCTGAGAAACATTTGCGGTGGTGTCAAGTGGACGCTGCCCTTCCACGGTGCGGCGGAGTATGTCCACAAGTTTCGCCTCTTGTTCGCGCTCGAGGATACCAAGAGCTCACATCACCGTCTCTGTCCTTTTGGCCTAGCTTACTGTGTTGACGGGCGTGGAGGTGGTGTGTGCCAAAGGTGGGCTCCACATGATCAAGCACAAGTCTCGGCATTACAGCTCTGAGAACATGGTGATAGATTGCTAGGATCATCTAGGCTAGATCTTAATCGGTAGGAACCATATTTGTAAACAAATCATGTGTGGGTGCTGTGAGATTTACATTCTCCCTCGAGGAGGACGTACCCGTCGATGTTGACATGGTGACAGCGGCGGATGGGTGAGGGAGTGGTGGCGACGGCGAAGCTTCCCGTCGGTATTGTGCTAACCCTAATCGGTGGGTGTTACGGTGGGGCGAGTGGCAGCTCGGGACAACCTCGTAACCAGTGCCACAGACCCCCACCACTTTATATAGCGCATGCGACAGGGGTCCACCAACCAGTGAACGGTTGGGCGTCCCTGATCAGCAGACGAGGTCAAGGGCTCGTGCTAGATCCGTTGGGTTCGACCACGTGGAGATCATCCTAACACATGGCAATCGTCTGTATTCTCTGACGGGCGAGATTTTTTTTTGTCTACCTTGCATCATCGACTACAGGAGACCCGTTCGAATCTTGATGTCATGATGCAGTGTGGACTTAGTATGAGCATTACCGAACTGTTGGTCGCGGGAAACATTTTCTTTTTTTATCAAAGCTCCCAATTGAAGATCTTGCATTACTTGAACCGGTGGTACTTTACTACTTTAGCATGTTTGTTTAGTTAGTTGATGTGGTTTTAAATGCTACTCCTTCCCACACATTTAGACTTGATACTACTCCCAGCGCTCGATCTACGAAAAAAAGAAGCAACAAACGGGAGGGATGTGCACTTAGAAAGTTGAAGAAACGGACGGGGAAGTGGAATAAGAGGCACCATTGAAAGATTCATGGCAGGGACGCAGGATGCGCTGCTCCGTGAAGAGAAGAGAAACCAGATGAATCAACTTGAGCATTGTCTAGAGCATCATGATTTAAATGCCCCAGTTTGCAGAACACCAATCATCAGAGGAGAGCTCTGAGATCTACTAGAAGTTTCTCCTGCATTACATTGCAATGAAAACTCAACTGAAGTTTCTAACTTGAAGCATCAAAATTATTTTATTAGATGGGAAATTTGATTTATAAGAAAATTCATCCACATTCTGTACGAAAATAAAGCCAAGGCTGAACATAGGAATCAAACACTTCCATCTATACTGATGGGGCAAAGGTGGCCGATCTTTCGATGAGACGTGGATAGATCGATTTGTTGGTGGAGTTCGTGCTTGACGATCCGACTACACGTGCAAACCTCGTGCGCCAATGCAATCGTTAGGACAATCTTCGGGAGTTACTGATCTTGCGGATACACGATCAGCCTGAGCAGCGAGGGTCTTAATTCCTACCTTAAATCGAGAACAAGTAAGAACTAATGATGCAATCAGAATATTGCGGATGAAAGATGAAAGCTTTATTGAATAAGGTGGGATTCCGAATAGTCGATCTTGTTCTGGGCGTTGGCCTCAAAAGAAGTACACGAGAGTTGCAGCAATGTCTAACTTTTAGTCTAATCAAAATCCGAGTCTAAACGTGACGGCTATGGGGGTATTTAAAGGAGGAAAAGGTGGGGTTTCGGCCAGCCATACATATGGTGGCCGAACCAAACCCTAGAAGGCCTTTCCCCCTTCAATACGGACTCTAAAAAGTGGCTGACTTAATTCCTGTGAAAATGACATGGGCCTGGCCCAAAACTAAAGGTGACGCAGCACCATATTATGCTATGGACGAAATTATGAAGTGGAAAACTCTATATTTCATCCATGTCTTCATCTCTTCTTATGGTGGCTTCAAAGTTCTGAAATCTCCACTTGCGGCGTCATCTTCAATCCTCAAATGCTTGCTGCCATCTCTTTCATGCGTGATCATGCTCCAATGCTTGTCCTCCTCATCCATGCTAGGTCCATCATTCCTAGGAGTAACAAACATATCTGATTTAGGTAGCGTCATATTCTCATGTATGTGAGGAATAGTTCCAAGAAACGAAAGTATCTGATAGTTAAGTTGTTTGGCACGAGCTCGAGTGATTGGTCCTTGTATTTGTGTGGATGTAGGTACAGTGGCTGTATCAATAGATGGGATATCCTCATCATGCCCCCCTTCTTGAATTGAAGTCGTCCTCGACGAAAGTTCCTCTTCTTCACCAAAGTAAGGCTGCAATGTTAAATGTAGGACTAACCGGACCCAATTCTGCAGGAAGCTCAAATTTATATGCATTATCATTTATTTTCTCTAACACCTTAAAAGGACCAGCAACACGTGGCATTAGCTTAGATTTGTGCAATTCGGGAAAACGATCTTTGCGCAAATGCAACCAAACAAGATCACCAACATCAAACACAACATGCTTTCTTCCTCTATCCCCAGCAAGTTTATATTTAGCATTCATGCGTTCTATGTTGTCTTTAGTAGTCTCATGCAATTTTAATATCAATTCAGCACGGTCTGTAGCATCCAAATTATTTTGCACCGAAGATGGTAAAGGCAACAAATCAATAGGTGCACGTGGTGCAAAACCATACACAATCTCAAAAGGGCACATCTTAGTGGTAGAATGCAGCGAACGATTGTAAGCAAATTAAATATGAGGTAAACATTATTCCCACAATTTTAAGTTCTTCTTCAAAATAGCCCGCAACATAGTAGACAATGTTCTATTTACTACTTCAGTTTGTCCATCAGTTTGGGGATGACATGTAGTACTAAACAACAATTTAGTCCCCAACTTAGCCCATAAACATCTCCAAAAGTGGCTAAGAAACTTAGTATCACGATCAGAAACAATAGTATTTGGTACACCATGTAAACGAACAATCTCGCGAAAGAACAAATCAGCAACATGTGTAGCATCATCAGTCTTGTGACATGGAATAAAGTGTGCCATCTTAGAAAACCGATCCACAACAACAAAGATACTATCCCTCCCCTTCTGTGTACGAGGCAAGCCCAAAATAAAATCCATAGAAATATCCTCCCAAGGTACACTAGGACAGGAAGAGGTATATATAAACCATGTGGATTAAGTCGAGACTTAGCTTTTTGACATGTAGTGCAGCGTGCCACAAATCTCTCAACATCTCGACGCATACGTGGCCAAAAGAAGTGTGCAGCAAGTACATCCTCCGTCTTCTTCACACCAAAATGACCCATCAATCCTCCTCCATGCGCCTCCTGCAACAACAAAAGACGAACGGAACTATCTGGGATGCATAGCTTGTTAGCACGGAACACAAATCCATCATTGAGGATGAATTTGTTCCATGTTCTACCATCTCTACAATTCAGCAACACATCTTTAAAATCAGCACCATGCAAGTATTGTTCCTTGATGGTTTCTAATCCAAAAATCTTGAAGTCAAGTTGAGATAGCATAGTATAACGGCGCGACAAAGCATCAGCAATAACATTATCTTTACCCTTTTTGTGTTTGATAACATAAGGAAAAGACTCAATAAATTCAACCCACTTTGCATGGCGACGATTCAACTTAGCTTGACTACGAATATGCTTCAAAGATTCATGATCAGAATGTATAACAAATTATTTAGGCCATAAATAATGTTGCCAAGTTCCTAATGTCCGAACCAGCGCATATAATTCTTTATCATAAGTAGAATAATTCAGACTAGGCCCACTCAATTTTTCACTAAATATGCAACAGGTTTTCCCTCTGGTAATAACACACTGTAATATCCCAGGTATTGGGGTTACAAAAATAGAGGAAACAGATGTGTGCATTGCATTCATGCATAGAAAATGCGGGAATTTTCGCGCTTTAAAATAAAACAGTCACAGTAACTGAAGTTTCACTTGACCTTGGTGGAATTGAAATAGCTCATCAAGTCAAGCGCTATAAACCTCAATGTGACTTTGTTAAAACCCTGTTTTGGGTAGAGATGATTTGATCTAAGGGGTTAGATCAAATGGAACTAATAATCAACACAACAACACCTTACTCAATGATCAATTGCTTGATCTCAAAACAGATCATAATATGGTAAACCTTGCCATAGAATATGAACATCTATTCAATTACAAACCCAATAACAATAAAATGGAGAAACCATTCTTGACTTATCCTTTCCATGTCTTAAACCAATCCATGATTTTACCATGAACCTCATGGTATTCATTTTACTACATTCTTGGAAACATGACAAGGAGAGCAACTCTAGAAATATATATCCTTCTCCATTCCAAATAGTTAAGCATCAAACCTAGAGAGGTGAGAGTTCTATTTTAATTATTAGAAAAGCAATAACAAACCTTGAGCTAAACCTTGGATATACATCCAAGTATTCTAATCATCATCTTCAAGAGGAACCCTAGAGTATTATTCAAGACATTCCTTAGAGAGAGAAACCATATATGCTAAACATAGAGATTGATGATCACATCAACCTCTATGGAGCCTAACCTTAGGTTAGTATTAAAGACCTTCCCAAATAAGAGAGACCAATCACACTAATTCTAGCTTCATCTATTAAGAATAAGTGACAACCATTGAACTAAAGTATTAGATTTGTAAACCATTTCATCTTGGAGGGGTGAGATAACCAAATATCAAATTGGATAAGATAATATCCATGAGTTGATGAAAGAGGGAGGAGACTAATCCAACTAAGTTAACCAAGTGGAATCTTAGCCTAGATACCTAAGTAAATATTAGGAGTATACCATAAACCATAGAATAAACCATTCCTATATGAGAGAACTCAAGCTATGGAGTTACACTCAAGATAGTTGAGGCAACACCTGAATTTGAGGGAGAGAACTATTCTTATAACCAGATGACCATTTCCTCATTGTTTGAGTAGAACCCTAGCAGAATATCTCAGGCATTCTCCTGGGATATAAACTAATGAGGCAACCATAGAAGTTCCATCCTAGAAAGTAAAATAGAAATGCTATACATTAATTGATCAAGACAATGATTGATCATGGAAGTGAGAAACCTATTTAATGAGAGGTACCTTAGGAAGCCAAACCTTGATCATTATAAATTAAGTGATGATCATAAACCCTAAGAACTTGAGGTAGAGATATTAAGAACAAGTTGATCATGTTTAACCATGATCATGCTCTTGAGATATGTGAGGATAAGATAAATCCTAATAGGATAAGTAGATATTATTCACCACATGAAATCATCCATTCATATTACCAAAGTTAACTATAAAAAGAACTATAATCAATATTGTTACTTCAATGATAAATTGAGGTCAATAATAGAAGTTAATTGGTGGAAGATAAAACCAATTCTCAAATCCTTAGTAATTAGAGAAGCACATGAAATATTAAGCAAGTAACCATAATACCATGGTTAGGGGAGATTAACCTTAGCACATGCAATATGGTGCCATTTCATCTCGATAACCTAGAATTAAACCTCAACCCTAGTTTATGTATCACTATGGTGATCATAATATAAACTAAGCCACAATTAAATTCCAAACCATGTGCCATTAGGTGAATATGCTTATAACCCTAGAATTGCTCACTAATTAAAATCTTATGCTTCAATTCTTCAACACAATAAAAACCTTGTGCTACATTATATGGTTAAAACCATATGTGTAGTGATCAACTAATTATCTTGGGAACCAAGAACAACCATGATGGAACAATACCTACCCTAGATCCTTTCAATGATAATAATAGTGTTAACTTTACAAGGGGCTTGTAATGGAAATCATAAAACCCTAATAGATTTAATGCTCACATAAAATCATATGTGAACAACCAATTTCTCAAATAGAAACCAACTCCTTATAACTAACTCTGAAATACTTTGAGTTGAGATTATCAACTCTATTAATTCCAAATAGATTTGATTCATATAGAAAAAGAAATTAAAATGAGAATACAAACTCATGTTTAATTGCTATATTGAATAAGCCCACATATGTAATCAACTATAAAATACTTTCCTCAATTGGGAGAGTGGTGTAATAGTCATTGCACTAGATACTCAGTAAATTCCAATTGTTTAACACCTGCAAAATTAGAAGATTCAAATTTGAATTATAAAAACCAGAATTGAAAACAGAAAATAAAACAGAAAAAGGAGAGAAGAGGGAAAAACTCACCTGGACCTTACCAGAGCGCAGCAGCCCAGCAGGAGCCCATCAACACGGCCCAAGCCACCACCCAGGAGCAGCCCACATACCCCTTCAGTCAAAATATCACAAGACCTCGTCCTCATCTCCTTCGTCACGCATGGAGGCCACCGAGACGCCGTGCTCCTCTTCTCCTCGCCGCTGGCAAGCTCTGCTCGATCGAATTCGTGACTAAGCACGCGCCCAGGCACCGTATAAATACCCCAAGACGAACCCCTGGCTCGATTTCTTCCTCCTTGCTCCATTTCTCCCCTCTTGCCGAAACCCTAGTCGACAGGACTCCGGCCATCGCCGCCGATTGGGGAAGCCCCAGGCCCCGCCGTGACCACCGTCATCACCGCCATGCTCAACATCATCACCGGGTAGGAGGAATCGAGCTGACGCGCTTCCTATCAACTGCACCAGGTCGTCTTCTCCGAAGCCGGCATCGAGCAATTCCGGCGAACCACAACTCCCCTTGCTACGCCGTCACACCCTACAGCCTCCTGGTGAGCTCCCGAAACTCATTGTGTCCCTGGCCTGCTCGATTATGCGCTGTAGTGTCGCCTCGTCGCCGTTCCCTTTCCGCCACCGCAGCACATCATCGCCGGCCATGCTCCGGCGACCGTATTGGGGCGGCGCCGCCACCTTATGGTTCAGCGCATCGCTCTGAGTCGAGCTAGCACCCACGCGCGCCCGCGGGAGAAGCCCAGCACCGGCGACCATCGGCCACTGGCCGTCGGCCAGCCATTTCCCTGCCACCTCGACGCCACAGTGGCGCCTGACGTGGACCAGTGGTCCACTAGTCAGTGACCATGAGTAGCTTTAGCCCGGGTAGGTTTAGTAATTTCATTTAAATTTCAAATTTCATTAACATCTGAAACTTTGCAGATTTATAGAAAATCCGTTATAACTCAGAAAAATATAAATAAGATATCAATATTCTTATAAAGATAAGCTCTATCCAATAAAAATATAAAATGGAATATTTTTTTTTATAATAATTCAATTATTTAATACTTGTTAGTTAAGCCTTTTCTTTTAATCCAAAATGCAATTAAAATTCAATAATTAGGAAAACTACCTAAAATAAATAAAAACCCAGAAAGTAAATAAGGAAAACATTAAAATTAATTTTCGTTTACTATTAACTTATTAAATCCTTATCAGGAGGATTTAAAACCCTAATTAATAATTACCCTAACTAGTAAATTATTTAAAAATAGCAAAAAGCCAAATTGAATATCATTTTATTTTGAAGTTATTAATAACTTCAACTTTATTGATAAAGTTATTAACTTGTGAACTAAATAGTAATTATGCAACACTAATTCCATAGGGTAGAAGACTAGGAACTCATCATTTCATGGGAAACCCTAAAACCCTAACTCTATTAGGAACCCTAGTTCCATTATTACATATGAACCCTAAATGGTTCCAAACCAAAAACCCAGTTACCATGTGATCATCCTACTTTCTTTTGATCCATAGAACCATAATTAGCAATTAAATACTTGCCATGTCCACATAAAATATAGGAGCCCTGTTATCCATAATTCAGTATTCCATGTATGCACACCTATCTTACCTAGATGATCAAGTAGGATCAAACAAGTCTAAACCCTAGCTCCTATTCCCAACACCATCATCCTTAACCATCCTTAATTAGCCTCCCACCACTGTGATGAACTCCAATAGCATCTATGCCTAATATTTATCATTACATGATCATAGTCCACTAAACCCTACTAGTGTGAGATACTTATGAACCATCCTATTAGGAACCAATCATTCTCTACTTAGAGATCCAATAGCTAATACAAGACAACCTCAACCTTAATTGTTATACTTCTTATTATTTTAGAAGTATGTTCTTCAAAAGTTATTCTTTTGAAGTAAATAAAGAATCATCATCAACCCTGCTTATAAGGACCTATAAAACCTAGCCAGCTATCACCAACAAAGTATACCACCTTGATAGCAACTATTGGTAATTAAGATGTTTAGGCTTAATTCAACAATACAAGTCTAGTAGCTGACGAATCCAACTAGGTTGTGATCCATCTAATACTAACTTCAGAAACTAGATAAAACCATAGTCAACCATAGCACCCCACCAATCTAAATATCATACTTGTTCTTTATTAAAGAACATGTTCTCCAAAAGTTATTCTCTTGAATTATATAATAAGTAATCATCAACCATGCGTTATAGGACTTAAAATTGACAACTGCTCTTTACTTATTATACCACTACTATTCCTGGTTGTGTATGATTGTTACTATTCATTTTGCCACCTGCTTATAATTCTAAAACAACACAACCCTGAATAAGAACCTTGTTTGCAAATCACTCTAAAAGTGCAACACACCCTAAACCAATCATTACCACTCATTAATCCTAAATTATCGGGGTTAGGACACGCTTAGAGCGATTGCATCTCATACTTATGCATTATTGCATCCTTGCCAATCGTTTAAACATCGTCCTTACCGGACGATGATGCTATTTCAGAATTTGGAGTTATTGCGTATCGAAGACCTTGCCTGCATAATCTTGCAGCCAAGAAAGGCAAGTTCATCCCTTGCTCATATCATTTGAGTATCTTTATCAAATTACTTGCAAAGTACTATGATTATCACTATTGCATAAAAAACCAAAACCACTATTTTCATAACTATGAATATGACTATGTGGTGGGCAATGGAACCATGGATTGTGTTGATATGGTGGAGGTTCCATTGCAAGGGTTTATATCCATCTAGGATTAAACAACAAATGTCGTCCGAGTGATTCTTGTGCCGTAATACCCGTGTTAACCATAAGATCCGGAGTGGGACGGAGTAGTCAAAAGTGTTTCCACCTCTCGTACATCAACGGACGCGCTTTACCGTAGACACTTGTATCTGTCAGGGGCATGCGGTAGGCTGGGGAAGCCTTAAGTCCCCACGGCATCGTCCGTAGACACTTGTTGCCCGAAGAACAAGCGGTTGGCTGGGGAAGCCTTAAGTCCCCACGGTATTGCAGTCTATGATGGGTTGCAGCTACCGGCGAAGGAGTTTGGTTAACGAGTCCCAAAGCTGTTGTCGTGGTCGGGGTCCACCCGTGAGTGGGAATAATGGGACCGGCGAGGACCCAGGGTCGGGGTATGCAACAAAGGGTGGATGTGCGAGGTAGCGGAGGAACATGATTGGCTAGACCTTATACCGGGCCTCACACCATAGGAAGTGTGGACGGGGAAATTGCCCGGTTGGCACCAAGGTTAAGATCTCTTATGGGTAAAGCAACACACCTCTGCAGAATGTAATGAACCGTGACCTGTCACTCCCTGTTCCGGGATATGGAACTACGAACGCGGCCGGAAAGGAGCTCCATGAAGTTCTAGTAAACCGGTGAAGGCTGACGGACATAGTTCTTCTGAATAAAATCAACCTTTTGAAGAAATGGTTATGAAAACCTGCATTGGTATTAGACTTTCTGGTCTAATGTTGTAGCTAGTGCATTAAACACCTCTTTCCTATAATGAACTTGTTGAGTACGCTCGTACTCATCCCACTCTTAAATCCCCTGCTTAGATATGGAGGCATCAAAGGAGTATCTACAGTGCAACTCGAAGGCCGAGGAGTCAACAACTACTTCAAGAGACAGGAACCTGTCAGAAGAGTCAGATACCACATCCAACAAGGAGAAAACCTAGTTTAGCCATAGAAGGGAATTAGCTTCCTAAACCTAGCTCCTATTTAGCTAGAATCTATTCATAGCCTCTGTAGCTAGTTAAATACTCTTCAAATAGAGTTCGTGATAAGACTAGACTACGAGTCGTTCTTCTGGAGTTTATTTGTAGTTTTACCTCATTGTAAAGTAGGAGGATATGATGATCTTATTTAACAGAGTCAGTGTTGTAATTCTATAGACATGCCTTGGACCCGCATATGTTTCTGTTGTACCACTCTGAGCGATATAATACTAGTGGAACGGTGTTTCATTGGTGTTATATCAGACTTGCATACTACACCATGCAGTGGTATGCCGGGTCACCACACACACCTCCCAAACCAATTCCACTAGCATCACATTCAAGCTCAAAAGTCTTATTGAAATCAGGAAGTTGGAGTAATGGAGCATGTGTTAACTTATCTTTCAGAATCATGAAGGCTTCTTGTTGTGCATCGCCCCACACAAAGGGCATATCCTTCTTTGTAAGCTCATTCAGCGGCGCAGCAATGGATCGAAAGTCTTTCACAAAGCGCCTATAGAAACCAGCGAGGCCAAGAAAAGTCCTCACTTGTGTGACCGTCTTTGGCTGCGGCCAACTCTCAATTGCCTCAATCTTGGCTGGATCAACTTCAATACCACTGCGCGGTAACAACATAGCCAAGAAACGCAAATCGATTGGTGCAAAAGGTGCACTTCTCAAGATTACCATACAAACGTGCATCACGTAAAGCATTGAAAACAGCACGTAAATGATCCAAATGTTCCTCCAAAGATTTGCTATAAATCGGAATATCATCAAAGTATACCACCACAAAACGTCCAATAAAAGTACGTAAAACTTCGTTCATCAGTCTCATAAAAGTACTAGGTGCATTAGTTAAACCAAAAGGCATTACTAACCACTCATATAAACCGAACTTAGTTTTAAACGATGTTTTCCATTCATCTCCTAATTGCATACGAATCTGGTGGTAACCACTACGCAAATCAACTTTAGAGAACATAATAGAACCACTCAATTCATCAAGCATATCATCTAAACGAGGTATAGGATGATGGTATCGAATGGTAATATTATTAATAGCTCTACAATCAGTACACATGCGTGAAGAACCATCCTTCTTAGGTACCAAGATAATAGGAACAACACATGGACTAAGAGACTCGCGAATGTAACCTTTATCTTGGAGAACCTGAATTTGTCGCCGAATCTCTTTGGTCTCTTCAGGGTTGGTACGATATGGTGCATGATGACCGACAAGTATAGGGGGTGTATCGTAGTACTTTCGATAAATAAGAGTGTCGAACCCAACGAGGAGCAGAAGGTGTTGACAAGCAGTTTCGATGAAGGATTCACTTGTAAATGCTCACGAGACAAGTTTTCGGGGGTTTTGATATAGCGGATAAATAAAATACAAGTAAGTAAAATGCGGGAATAATAATTGCAGCAAGTGGCCCAATCCTTTTTAGCACAAAGGACAAGCCGGTTTGTTTACTTATGATGACCAAACGTTCTTGAGGACACACGGGAATTTAGTCTAATGCTTTCGCTTCATATAGTTGATTAATCTTCATTGTTTTGATAAGTGTTGTGTGGGTGAACCTATGCTAATGCACCTCCCTTCCTAGGACTAATACATACTTGTGATTAAACCCCTTGCAAGCATCCGCAAATACAAGAAAGTAATTAAGATAAATCTAACCACTGACCTTAAACTGCGAGATCCTGCTATCCCTCATGCATCGATATACCAACGGGGGTTCAGGTTCTTTGTCACTCCGGCAACCCCACAATTAGCAAACGAATACAAGATGCATTCCCCGAGGCCCATAAAGGTGAAGTATCATGTAGTCGACGTTCACATGACACCACTAGAGGAATAACACCACAACTTAAATATCAAACCAATATTACTCAACATAGTTCACTACTAACATTTAGGCTTCACCCATGTCCTCAAGAACTAAACGAACTACTCACAAGACATCATATGGAACATGATCAGAGGTGATATGATGATGAATAACAATCTGAACATAAACCTTAATTCAACGGTTTCACTCAATACCATCAATAACAAGGAGTAATCAACACCGGGAGAGTTTCCCCTATGAAATAATCAAGATTCAACCCTAGATGTTACAGCGGAGACGAGGTGCAGCGGTGGAGATGACGGTGTCGGTGGTGTAGATGATGATGATGATGATGATTATCCCAATGAAGTCCAGCTCGATGACGGTGATGATGGCGACGATTTCCCCCTCCGGCAGGGAATTTCCCCGGCAGATTTCAGCCTGCCGGAGAGCTCTTTTCTCTCTGGTGTTTTCCGCCCCGCAGAGGCGGCTGTGTCTATTCTCGATGTTCCCCCGCACCTTAGGGTTTCGGGTAGATGAAGTATGCGAAAGGGAGATGGCCGAGGGGGTCGTGGGCCCCCTCCCCACGTGGCGGCGCGTCTGGCCTGGTGGCCGCGCCGGCCTATGGGGAGGGCCCATGGTGGCCCTCCTCGGCTCCCCCTTTTGGCTGGCTCCGTCATCTGCAAAAATAGGAGCTTCGGTATATTTTCCGTCAATTGTTGATCTTCAGAAATATTGTATCCTGACGGTGCTTTTTCCAGCAGAATCCCGACTCCGGTGAGTAATTCTCCAATAATCATGAAACATGCAAAATAGATGAAATAACATAAGTATCATCTCTAAATATGAAATATATCAATGAATAACAGTAAATTATGATATAAAATAGTGATGCAAAATGGACGTATCAGTGCACGGTTGGGCAGCGAAGCTCCTGGAATCAAGTCAATCTGGTGCTCTATCCCACGAATAGGTGGCAATCCGGGTGAAACATCTTGTGGGAACACATCAATGAATTCCTGCAAAAGGTTAGCAACCGCAGGTGGCAAAGAAGGAGGCATATCCTCAAATGAAAACAAAACTTCTTTGCAAATGATAGCACAACATTAAGTCGTGTTCACATCAAGTTCAGCAATATTAGATTTGCTAGCAAGCAAATAAGGATTTTTCAAACGAATTTCAGTAGCATGGTTCGAATCAGATTTAGTATTAGTCTTATGTGGGACAAAATCTGCAGCAACAATCTGATTTTCACTCTTATGTTTCTCCTCGTTTTTTACTCTACTAGCTCTAGCAAGATCATCTTTTACTATTTGTTCAGGAGTCATCGGTTTGAGACCAATTTTCTTTCCATCATGCATAAGAGAATACTGATTAGTTCTACCATTGTGAACAGATTCTCTATCAAATTGCCAAGGTCTACCAAGTAACAAAGAACAAGCTTGCATAGGTACAACATCACAATCAACAAAATCAGAATATGTACCAATAGTAAAATGCACACGTGTAGTTCTTGTTACCTTGAGCTTCCGAGAACTCTCAAACCATTGAATGTAATATGGATGTGTGCGCTGTCTCGTAGGTAGAGAAAGCTTCTCCACCATGTCAACGCGAGCCAGATTATTGCAGCTCCCTCCATCAATGATGATCCTTATAGCTCGCTCTTTGACAACGCCTCTTGTTTGAAACAGATTGTGGCGTTGATCATGCTCAGATTTGATCAATTGCACGCTCAACACATGTTGTGCAACTAAGCTCCTGTACTGATCAGCAGTGTCAGCTTCCATTACCTCCATCTCTCTCTCTCAGAATCAGAATTGGCGCCATCACGTGCAGCAATAAGGGCCAATGTATCTTCATCAAAGTCACTTGCAGAATCATATTCTCCGTCTTCACGCACCAACATCACACGCTTGGTTCTGCATTCTCTCTCAATGTGACCAAATCCCAAGCATTTGCGACATTGAATGTCGCGTGTCTTCCCCGTGGAGGCCATCGAAGATGAACTCCGAGGAGGACCAGCAGATAGTGGTGGAGTAGCAGCCGGTGGTGCTCGTGATGCAGGCGCGGTGTATTTGGAGGTAGTAGGCGCTGGTGCAGCCCCACGAGATGGTCGCGGAGACCACGATGATGTACGACCTGCAGAAACATTAACTCTTCTCCATGGTGGTTGACGATCCTGCACTTCACGTTCAACTTTGAAGCAAGATGAAACAAGCGAGTAATAGTGTTGTACTCCTTATAATCTAAAATATGCTGATCTCTTTATTCAAACCACCAAAGAAACGTGCAAGCATAGCCTCATTATCCTCTATAATACCACAGCGAATCATGCCAGTTTGCAATTCTTGATAATAGTCTTCTACCTAATTTTTTCCTTGTTCTAAGCGAGACAATTTTTTTAGCGAATCACATTGATATTGTGGAGGAACAAAATGAGTACGCATAGCAAGTTTTAAACCAACCCAAGTAGTAGGAATATTTACTGGATGTGCTCTACAATATTCAGACCACCAAATAGAAGCAAAATCTTTGAACTCACAAGTAGCAACACTAACACGCAAGTGATTAGGGTATTTTAAACATGCAAAGCGTTGTTCTAACTCTAATTCCCATGTAAGATATGCATCAGGATTATATCTACCCTCAAATGGCGGAATATTCAGTTTCAGTTTAGCAACATGATCATCATCACGTACCAGCCGTGGAGGTGGGCGAGCGTTGTGGTTCAGTTGTCGTGGACGACCAGGTGCATGTTGTTCGACTTCCTCGCCGTCCAGCACGTTCACCTCGACCTGCTCGTCCGCGTCCCTTTCGTAGTCTTCGTATCCTTCATCAGAAGGCGCGTCAGGTGCGGCTGCTGCAGCAGGAGCGGTACCCGCAGGCACATCCGCACGAGGGACGCGGCGTGCGCGTCGTCGCACGTTGTCGCGAGGTGGCGGCAACCGAGTCAAGAGCTCCTGGAACTTGGCGTCGAGCTTGGAGTTGAAAGCTGTCTCGAGGCCATCCAGCTTGTCCAGCGCGTCGGTGAGTTTGGCGTCCACATCACCAATGCGCGCATCGACGTCACGTGCATGCCCGCCCAAAAGGTGGGTGAAGTGAGCATGCAACTCCTCAGTCATCATCTTTGTCAGGTCAACAGCTCCCGGTGTAGGTCCTGTCATGATTAGTACACCAAAAAGCACGAATGTATATGCCTACAAACTACGGAATATGGTGGTTCACGCGCAATTCGTCAAGCAAAATACAAAGCTCTTACAAGTTCTTACCAAACAGGAGGAATGGTGATACGACAACCAACAAGGATCAGCGTCTCCAAAGATTGCCAAAGCGATTACCAGGTGTCGACACAGTGCACGTGGAGACAATATGTAGAGTTGTAGGAAGGCTAATATGGTAGCAAAACAACAATTGTCAAAACAGCAATGCAATATTGAAAGTATGCTCAACGACGGTACTGTGCTGGTCCTAGGCTAGACCGTACTAGAGACGCGAGCCTAGAACACTAACAAGGTCACGGCGCGGCACACAAGCAACTAGCAGCGATGAGGTGGCGATGATGTGGCGACCCGAGGTGTGAAAAATCACTATGATGGCAAGTGTCTCAAACTAATCTCCAAGGTCTAAAAACAATATAGCCTCAGAAAAAAAATTGTCGCAATTTCTGAGGTGCTCCGGAAAGAGCGCAGGAGCAAAAAAATGTCGCTATAACGGCCAGTGGCGAAAAGTGATCGCCAAGGTGAAAAACCAGTGTAGCCAGAAATTTTTTTCGGAGGCGTTTCCAGACTTTTTTTTTGCTCTCCTTCCAATTACTTACTGGCGGCCGAAACTTATCTCACGGAAATTTTTCTACAGCACGGACGAAATTAGAAGGTAACAGCTAAGTAGGAAAAACAATAAAACCTAATTCTACACGGACTCTGTCGCGGCAGAGAAACAGCACGAATATGGCAGATGTATATGACTATGGTGGAAACGATCTGGTGGGTGTATATGGTGGGTGTATATGGAAGTGGCGGAAGTATATGGTGCGTGTATATGACACTGGCGGAAGTATATGGTGGGTGTATATGGCGGTGATCTGCGTATGGTGCGAGCGGGCGGTGGCGGCGTGACTAATATGACCAGAACTCGAAACTCTAAAGGAACTAGACTCTAAGACCAGCAACTCGACACGAAGATGCAGACACAAATTCAACTATGCAAAACTGAAAAGACAATGCAAGGCGTGGCAGGAGGGTTTATGGGTGATACGTCTCAAACGTATCTATAATTTCTTATGTTCCATGCTAGTTTTATGACAATACTCACATGTTTTATATACACTTTACATCATTTTGATGCATTTTCCGGCACTAACCTATTAACAAGATGCTGAAGCGCCAGTTCCTGTTTTCTGCTGTTTTTGGTTTCAGAAATCTTACACATGAAATTTTCTCGGAATTAGATGAAACAAAAGCCCGGGTCT
>NC_061512.1:68228349-68249059 GCF_022539505.1 Lolium rigidum | reverse complement strand
GGATGGTTTGATGCAAAAATTAAAAAACCCATGGAACATATTAGCATGAATACTTTGAATACCATTGTTGCTAATGATATGGAAAATTCTAAGCTTGGGGAAGCTGGTTTTCATGATCTTTTTAGTCCCCCAAGCATTGAGGATAAATTTTTCTTTGATGATACTTTGCCTCCTATTTATGATGATTATAATGATAGCGGTCTTTTGGTGCCACCTACTATGGAGGATAAAGCTTGTTATGATTATACTATGCCTCCTATATTTGATGATGAGAATAATAATGATAGCTACTTTGTTGAATTTGCTCCCACTACGACTAATAAAATTGACTATGCCTATGTGGAGAGTAATTATTTTATGCATGAGACTCATGATAAGAATGCTTTATGTGATAGTTATATTGTTGAGTTTGCTCATGATGCTACTGAAAGTTATTATGAGAGAGGAAAATATGGTTGTAGAAATTTTCATGTTACTAAAATGCCTCTATATGTGCTGAAATTTTTGAAGCTACACTTGTTCTATCTTCCTATGCTTGTTACTTTGCTCTTCATGAACTTGTTTATTTACAAGATTCCTTTTCATAGGAAGCATGTTAGGCTTAAATGTGTTTTGAATTTGCTTCTTGATGCTCTCTTTTGCTTCATACTCTATTTTTCATGTGAGCATCATTAAAACTGCTGAGCCCATCTTAACGGCTATAAAGAAAGAACTTCTTGGGAGATAACCCATGTGTTATTTTGCTACAGTACTTTGTTTTATATTTGTGTCTTGGAAGTTGTTTACTACTGTAGCAACCTCTCCTTATCTTAGTTTTGTGTTTTGTTGTGCCAAGTAAAGTCGTTGATAGAAAGGTTGATACTAGATTTGGATTACTGCGCAGAAACAGATTTCTTTGCTGTCACGAATCTGGGCAAAATTCTCTGTAGGTAACTCAGAAAATTATGCCAATTTACGTGAGTGATCCTCAGATATGTACGCAACTTTCATTCAATTTGAGAATTTTCATTTGAGCAAGTCTGGTGCCCTTTTAAAATTCGTATTTACGGACTGTTCTGTTTTGACAGATTCTGCCTTTTATTTCGCATTGCTTCTTTTGCTATGTGGGATGGATTTCTTTGTTCCATTGACTTCCAGTAGCTTTATGCAATGTCCAGAAGTGTTAAGAATGATTGTGTCACCTCTGAACATGTTAATTTTTATTGTGCCCTAACCCTTTAATGAGTTTGTTTCGAGTTTGGTGTGAAGGAAGTTTTCAAGGGTCAAGAGAGGAGGATGATATACTATGATCAAGGAGAGTGAAAGCTCTAAGCTTGGGGATGCCCCGGTGGTTCATCCCTGCATATTTCAAGAAGACTCAAGCATCTAAGCTTGGGGATGCCCAAGGCATCCCCTTCTTCATCGACAAATTATCAGGTTCCTTCTCTTGAAACTATATTTTTATTCGGTCACATCTTATGTACTTTACTTGGAGCGTCTATATGTTTCTTGTTTTTGTTTTTGTTTGAATAAATGCTTTTGTGGGAGAGAGACACACTCCGCTGGTTCGTATGAACACATGTGTTCTTAGCTTTTAATTTTCATGGCGAAGGATGAAACTGCTTCGTTAATTGTTATATGGTTGGAAACGGAAAATGCTATATGTAGTAACTGGTATGATGTCTTGAATAACTTGATACTTGGCAATTGTTGTGCTCATGTTTAAGCTCTTGCATCATATACTTTGCACCTATTGGTGAAGAAATACATAGAGCTTGTTAAAATTTGGTTTGCATGAGTGGTTTCTCTAGAGTCTAGATATTTTCTAGTGAGGTGTTTGAACAACAGGGAAGACAATGTATAGTCTTATAATGCTTGTAATATGTCTTTTATGTAAGTTTTGATGTACTAGTTTATTCTTGTGTTTGCTTCAAACAACCTTGCTAGCCTAAGCCTTGTATCGAGAGGGAGTACTTCTCATGCATCCAAAATCCTTGAGCCAACCACTATGCCATTTGTGTCCACCATACCTACCTACTACATGGTATTTCTCCGCCATTCCAAAGTAAATTGCTTGAAGTGCTACCTTTAAATTTCCATCATTCGCCTTTACAATATATAGCTCATGGGACAAATAGCTTAAAAACTATTGTGGTATTGAATATGTACTTATGCACTTTATCTCTTATTAAGTTGCTTGTTGTGCGATAACCATGCTTCGGGGACGCCATCAACTACTCTTTGTTGAATATCATGTGAGTTGCTATGCATGTCCGTCTTGTCCGAAGTAAGAGAGATCTACCACCTTAATGGTTGGAGCATGCATATTGTTAGAGAAGAACATTGGGCCGCTAACTAAAACCATGAATCATGGTGGAAGTTTCAGTTTTGGACATATATCCTCAATCTCATATGAGAATACTAATTGTTGCTACATGCTTATGCATTAAAGAGGAGTCCATTATCTCGTTGTCCATGTTGTCCCGGTATGGATGTCTAAGTTGAGAATAATCAAAAGCGAGAAATCCAAAATGCGAGCTTTCTCCTTAGACCTTTGTACAGAGCGGCATGGAGGTACCCCTTTGTGACACTTGGTTAAAACATGTGTATTGCGATGATCCGGTAGTCCAAGATAATTAGGACAAGGTGCGGGCACTATTAGTATACTATGCATGAGGCTTGCAACTTGTAAGATATAATTTACATAACTCATATGCTTTATTACTACCGTTGACAAAATTGTTTCATGTTTTCAAAATAAAAGCTCTAGCACAAATATAGCAATCGATGCTTTCCTCTTTGAAGGACCATTCTTTTTACTTTTATGTTGAGTCAGTTCACCTATTTCTCTCCACCTCAAGAAGCAAACACTTGTGTGAACTGTGCATTGATTCCTACATACTTGCATATTGCACTTATTATATTACTCTATGTTGACAATTATCCATGAGATATACATGTTACAAGTTGAAAGCAACCGCTGAAACTTAATCTTCCTTTGTGTTGCTTCAATACCTTTACTTTGATTTATTGCTTTATGAGTTAACTCTTATGCAAGACTTATTGATGCTTGTCTTGAAAGTACTATTCATGAAAAGTCTTTGCTTTATGATTCAGTTGTTTACTCATGTCATTACCATTGTTTTGATCGCTGCATTCATTACATATGTTTACAATAGTATGATCAAGGTTATGATGGCATGTCACTCCGGAAATTATCCTTGTTATCGTTTACCTGCTCGGGACGAGCGAGAACTAAGCTTGGGGATGCTGATACGTCTCCGACGTATCGATAATTTCTTATGTTCCATGCCACATTATTGATGATATCTACATGTTATATGCACATTTTATGTCATATTTATGCGTTTTCTGGAACTAACCTATTGACGAGATGCCGAAAGGCCAGTTGATGTTTTTCTGCTGTTTTTGGTTTCAGAAATCCTAGTAACGAAATATTCTCGGAATTGGACGAAATCAACGCCCAGGTTCCTATTTTGCCCGGAAGCATCCAGAACACACGAGAGTCGCCGGAGGGGGCCACGGGGCCCCGGATGATAGGGTGGCGCGGCCCACCCCCGGCCGCGCGGCCCTATGGTGTCGTCGCCCCTTCGACCTTCCGACGCCGCCTCTTCGCCTATAAAAAGGTCCCGGACCTAAAACCTCGATACGGAAAAGCCACGGTACGAGAAACCTTCCGCAGCCGCCGCCATCGCGAAGCCAAGATCCGGGGGACAGGAGTCTCTGTTCCGCACGCCGCCGGACGGGGAAGTGCCCCCGGAAGGCTTCTCCATCGACACCACCGCCATCTCCATCAACGCTGCTGTCTCCCATGAGGAGGGAGTAGTTCTCCATCGAGGCTCGGGGCTGTACCGGTAGCTATGTGGTTAATCTCTCTCCTATGTACTTCAATACAATGATCTCATGAGCTGCTTTACATGATTGAGATCCATATGATGAGCTTTGTATCGCTACTAGTTGTGTGCTACTCATGTGATGTTATTAAAGTAGTCTATTCCTCCTGCGTGGTGTAAAGGTGACTAGTGTGTGCACCGTGTGGTTCTTGTCGTAGGCTATGATCATGATCTCTTGTAGATTGTGGAGTTAATTATCATTATGATAGTATTGATGTGATCTATTCCTCCTTCATAGTGTAATGTGGACAGTGTGTGCACTATGTTAGTTCTTGGTTTATTTTGCAATAATCTATTATGCTCTAAGGTTATTTAAATATGAACATTGAATTGTGGAGCTTGTTAACTCCGGCATTGAGGGTTCGTGTAATCCTACGCAATGTGTTCATCATCCAACAAAAGAGTGTATGTAGCACATATGAGAAAGAGTTATTTATTATGCGATCAATGTTGAGAGTGTCCACTAGTGAAAGTGTACTCCCTAGGCCTTGTTCCTAAATACTGCTATCGCTGCTTGTTTACTGTTTTACTGCGTTACTACTGCTGCGTTACTACTGCTTGTTTACTGTCCTGGGCAAAGCACTTTCTGGTGCCGTTGCCACTGCTCATACTTATTTATACCACATGTATTTCACTATCTCTTCGCTGAACTAGTGCACCTATTAGGTGTGTTGGGGACACAAGAGACTTCTTGCTTTGTGGTTGCAGGGTTTCATGAGAGGGATATCTTTGACCTCTTCCTCCCTGAGTTCGATAAACCTTGGGTGATCCACTTAAGGGAAAACTTGCTGCTGTTCTACAAACCTCTGCTCTTGGAGGCCCAACACTGTCTACAAGAATAGAAGCACCCGTAGACATCACCAAGCCATGCCATGAATTTAGACCTCACCATGCCAATCCTACTCCCCTGCCCTCTCTGGTCATCATCACCTTGCCAAACCAAGTCTTCTACTCATACTGATCACAACCATGCAGAATTTGGCCCAAGGACAGCTCTGTACCATCCCCATGCCACCCATCCCATCCACTTGATCACCATCATGACCACCTCTGTCCCTGGTCCTCTCCTCTCCACAGCACCTTATCAAATAGCTCTACATTTTCATGCTAAACACCCTAGACATGGTTGCTGGACACAAGGATGCCTCCAAACCCTAGACCCAGCGTGATCACCACGCCCAGGACACGCCAGAGCGTGCACCAGCACCACCCTGGACGCGCCAGAGCACGACGTCGCACGGTCGCCTCAGTCCTCCCCTACCTCTCTATTTCTGCATCACACACCCGCACCACTACAGCTACACGCTAGACATGCTCACTCGCCGGCGGAGGACCAGTCGCCGTCGCCATGATCAAAGGATTGCCGCGCCAGTACTGCAAAGCCGATGACCTCCCCTGCACGCCTCAGACCATCATCCACCGTGCCATCACGCTCACTAGCATCGCCTAGACGTCGCCTACACGACGCGCCCATCACTTGCCCCTTCACAGCCCTGGAACGACGACGCCATCGACGACCTGCCATGCGCGCCACGGCCACCCCCTCGCTCTATAAATAGAGACGTCCTCCGATCAATCCCAGCACACCAATCTTCCTCCCTTACCTCACAGCCTCTCCTCAAGCCGCGCCGCAGCCCAATTTCCGCCATAGCTCACCAATTCCTTGCCGGAGCTCCGCCAGTACCTCTGCAACCTCGCCGTTGATTGACGCCACCGCAGCTCCTCCCACCACCACCAATCGGACCGTCGTCATCTCCAACGCCGAACGCCCTCCTCGCCGACGCTCGCCCGCCCCCAGGTAGCTCCCCGACCCCCTAGTCTGGCCGCCGGTAGGGTTAGCTCTCCGGCGAGCTTTGTCGAAGATGAGGACGACCCTCGGCCGTCGATCATCCTTTTAATCCGACGGCCACCACTCACGCGTACCGGTTCGGTAATTATTAGTCACTGACGCGTAGGTCCCCCTGTCAGCTGGCCCGCTGCGCTCTGAAGCGTTATTGGGCCGGCCCATTTAACCTCTCCCTGGCCCAATTTCGTTTCCCGCCTAAGCCCAGTACTTTGATTTTGAATAGAATCATTTCAGTCAAAATTCAATACTGATGCTGAATTAGAAATTGAATATTTTCAAAACCACTGAACCAATTTTGACAAACTTTATATTTTTGGAAAGAGCATGAAAGGCTCCATCCAACCACACTGGATTCACCTCAAGATCTATTGTAGAATTTGAATAGTAAAAATAACAATTCAGATACTTTTCAGTTTTCAAATAATTATTAAAAATCAAACCTTTTGAATTTTGGGGTGATTCCACCTCTCATAATTCACATCTCACAAACTCTAATTTAATATGCAGAAATATGATATGAGTTCTTTACATGATCATGGGCTAGAAGCGAAATATTGGCTATGTAGTCAATAACTAGCCCATTTAAACCATCTTATATATTTACTAATTAGAGGCACCATACGAGACACCACGTTAATCCACATCATCAGAATAATTAAGACAATTAGATCTAAAATTTACGGCTAAGATCAGTCGAGAGAGCCGTAAATTATAATGTAACGTAAAACGTCATCTTGACACGTTAAATTTATTTTTGGTTGGTCATGGTGCGGCACAAATTAGATCAGGCGGCCGGAAGAGTCTGAGTGGTTTACTCCTCTAACGACCAGTCCGACCGTATTTTTGAATGGGTGGTGCCGAACTAATTGTGCAGGTCCATTTAAATGTCCAGTTCCATAGGAATCCTAACTGTTTACTACTCCTAATGATAGTCCTTGAAGTAAACTTGACCGGATACATGTGTGTGCTGCTACGTGAAAAGAGTTTTTTTTTGAAAGATAAATGATCGTATGGGTGCATGTTCACGTAGACAATTTTGGTACTGCATCGGTACGCAATAAAAATACGAATTCTAAGTAGCTGTCCTTTGGAGTAAGTTTACTGAGTCTGTGTTCTCCTATAAAAAATATACGTGCTAATAAAAATTGCAACACAAATTCAATGCTCAATATGACAGGATGTCGAGTTGGCTTGACAAGCTCCTCCTATATCGCCGGACGTTTGTTTTCACGTACTTCCTCTGTCATTGAATAATTGCATATAAGTGTATTTTTTTCCGAAGTTAAACATTTTTTTAATTTGAATAAAATTTTACACAAAAATAGCAACATATGTGACATTAAATTACTATATTATTAAACTACATGTCAAGATAAATCTAGCGATATTAATTTATCGTCAACGCTGCTATTTTTTTCTAGGAAGTCGGTCAAAACTAATAAAATTTAACGTAAGACTTATTTGATAACAGAGGGAGTACATCAGATTTATGCATATGCGAAATAATAATTATATCATCCGATGTTAGGATCTCATGTTAAACCATCCAGAAACTTGCATTGCAGTGTATAGTTTTCTATTAATTAACTACTTCTGCTTGATGTAGAATTAGATATTATTTATCCAGAGAGTGGAGAGTACGATTTTTTTGCATATAAGATAATCAAACGTATATACTGATTTGTGCTACACAAAATCTGATAAAATTTAGGCTACATGCGAGATCCGAGATGTAGAGGCGATGAGTAATGAAAAACTTTGACTTTCTAAAAAAGGTGCCCAACAACCAATCTCTCAACCTTTTTTTTGGGTAAATTTTTCTAGAAAATAAATCATGAACTTTTGTTTAGTGATTATAGTTTTTGTAGATATATTAGTGATTACATAGTTCCTAAAACCGATGTCACTTGCCACTATATTTAAATAGATAACATTGTGAGAAAAAACTGAAAGATGAAAAAGAGTAATTACAATTCACACAATCAGATGAAAAAAATACATAGAAAGCATATAGCTCCAATGGCTCTATGTAAAAAACCATAAAACTATCTATGAAATTATTAATTTTGTCTGTTAATTGTAATTCATACAAAATTTTGCATTTAAGAAGTAATAAAAATGCTAGCCCATGCAGGTGCATGGGTTAATGACTAGTTTCAAATAGTTAGGAATTTAAATCTATGAGGTGTAGCACCTCATTTAAATCACTTTCCCAAGTGTTCTGAAGTAATGTGAGGTCCTTAGTTAGATGGTCTCACACTTGCTCACTTGGGGATATTAAATCAAATAGGATTTAAATCACATGAGATGATGAATCTCATTTAAATCATGTTTCTCAAATAATAAGTGTGAAGTGTTGACCTTGGTCAACATGTGATCATACCTTGTTGTTTGATAAGATTAAATCTTAAGAAGATTCAATGAGAGGAAATTATTTCTCCAAAGAACTAAATAAGAAACCCTAATTCCAATTTCAATGAGAGAAAATTATTTTCCTAATACTAAGCAAGGAAACCCTAGCCTAATTTTGAATAAGTGTTAAGTAGTGATGGTAGATCATTTGAGTGAGCCATTAAGGCTAGTTAAGTCTACTTAAGTGTTGTTTGGTAATTGTATCCTCGTATTCGTTTATAGACGCTAGTACCGGAGACTATCAAGAGGAAGAGGTATTCTACCAAGAGGAAGAAGAAGAACACTTTGATCACCTCACCAATCAAGGCAAGCTATTACCAATGCAAGATAGATTAGTGCAAAGCTCTACCAGAGCAAGGCACCATTATATTTTACCTTATGCCTAATGATCCTATCCCAAGTTTTTACTTTACAAGTTTTATTGAATTTTATCTATCAAAGTTACTTTTTGATTTATGACTTACTTAGTTTAGTTATGGAGTAGTACAAGAGTATCACACTTAGCCTAGAAGAGCTATAAGTTATTTAGCACCCCCTCATGACTAGTTGCTAGTGCTAATACTAAAAGTGACTACTCTAGATGGGAACTTGTGAAAACCAATGACTTTGAAACCTTGGAATGATGAGTCATTCTATTGAAAGATTTTTGAAGGTGAATGTGACTCGTGAATGACTTGGTGAAATTTACCAAAAAACTGATGGTTGGGTTCGGATGCGATACCATTCCAATTCTTAAGTATCCCCACAATACCTGAATCTGGGTAAGGCTTAACTAGAAACTTATGTATTTTAGTATGGGTTCCCTCTGAACAAGCGTCATAGGGGTTATGCCGAGGCTGCCTCCATTGAAAGTGAAATGACGTGAAATGAGGTGAATGTCCTACCCAAGCCCCGTGCGGTTCCCGGGTTGACGGTTTGTTTTCACCGGGAGGCCAAGCTCATGGGGAGAGGTGCCTATACTAGGGTATGTAAATGAAAGGTTAGGATTGGTAGTTCGCGTCATCGCGTACGATAAATCAGGGCCAGTTACCCCTGACGAACTATTGCAATTATTGTGGCACAAGTGTACAACATCTGCAGAGTTAACCTATTCGAATAGCCGCGTCCGCGGTCATGGACAATTGGAAAGGCCATACTGTTCCGTCATCAGAACTTTTACAAAATATGAATGGTGACTTCTGAATTGAATTGAAAGGTGACTTTGACTTTGAATCACAACTGAGTTGTGGGAATGACACTAATGTTCCCACTTGAGTTAAATAAAGAGTCTTTGATTATTAAAGTGCTTATGAAATAAAACTGGCTTTATGCAAATGAAACTAGAGCTTAGCACCCCCTTACTATAGTTGCTAGTATTTACCTTAGTATTAGTTTGCGAGTACTTTAAAGTACTCATGGCTGTGTCCCTGGCTATTCAAATGGCCAGACTATGAAGAGGAGTATCAGAACCCGGAAGAAGGACAGCAGGACGTCTACGACAACTAGGATCACTCCCGACGTCAACAGCTTGACTCGTGGAATAAATGGACTACTACTACGCTATTTCGCTTCCGCTATGTGTTATGTAATTGATCAATAGAACTACTATTATTGTAATGAGACTGGATCATGTGATCCTTTATTTGTAAGACGATTATGTGTTGTAATGAATGACGTGTTGTGATATCAATCTATTATGTCTTGCAAAAACAATATTCTTGGCATTGCGAGGAATGGCATAATAGGCATCTGGACTTAGAAATCCGGGTGTTGACAAGTTGGTATCAGAGCCATTGTTGACCTTAGGAGACCCTAGTTAGAGTGGACGTCTGAAAAATTTAGTTTCGAAACAAATGAAGTGACTATTTATGAAAACTTATTCTCCCTCTTATCCTTGAGATCTTCTTCAAAATAAGAAAGTTATGCTCTATTCTTTTTATACTACTACATAAAATTTTGACACACTACTCACTTCTCTAACGTACTCATCATAATTCTTCACAGATGGAGTACACCTGCAAGTCCTATCAAGTTGGCCATGGAGGAAACCTGATGTTCGAGAAGGATTTGAAGCAACTAGTGGAGTATTTAGGACGCCCGTATCCCGAGTTCTTCGGAATACCCCTCAACCATCCATCGGGAGGACCACCTCGGTGGGAAGTTACTGCAAATCTGAGAGGAAAGCTTGGAGCTCCAATATGGGAAAACATCTGGTTTTCAGTAACGGGAAGCACTTAGAAGGAAGGACTAGTCAGAGCGATGCAAGAAGCAATTGCTCGTCTGTGCGGACAGAATATGAACAAGCTCCAGAATACCCACTTCATTTACTACCCAGGACATGACCTCATGGGAAGACCACTAATCATGCCCCCGCACCCGGAAATAAACCATTATGTTGCCTACCTCGACTACATGTTGTACAAGACCCGCAAAGAGTTGGACAACGCCCTCGCCTTTCGCCAAGAACATTACCCGTGAAGATGAAGAATCCCCCCCTGAAGAGTAGTATCATTTAAGCACTTTCGTATGTGTGAGTTATATAAGGATCCCCTTGTATCGTAGAACGAATGAATGGTTCTTCAAACCAACGGTGTGTTAGTTTTGTAATGTGTGATGCTTGGTATGAATGAAAAAGTGTTGTTGGTTTCTACCCCCGCAACACTACTCAAATTTTCAAGTTATGAATATTTTAAACTTTAACAAAACAAACCATAGAAATTTCCCTCTTATCTTATCATCTACCTCAATGTTCAGATGGCCCCACCAACCCGCAGTGCCACCCAGGATGCCATGATGCAGATGCTGCAGACGATGATGGCAGACCGAGAAGTCGAAAGAGCTGAACGCCAAGCCAACATTGCCGCACTGCAACAGATAGCTCAGAACAATCATGGCCATGGAAATCACGATCACCCTGGATCGAAGCTGAAGAATTTTCAGAACACCAACCCTCCAATGTTCAACAAGACTGAAGAGCCACTGGATGCTGATGACTGGCTCCAGACCATGGAGAACAACCTCGAAGTTGTGGGAGTTGAAGCCGCAGAAAAAGTACTGTTCGCCACCCACTACCTGTCAGGACCTGCCAGAGCCTGGTGGACAAGTGCCCGCGCAATGAATGCGGGGCAAATGATGACCTGGGAAGACTTCAAGCTGAAGTTCAGCAAATACCACGTGCCCCAAGGACTGATCAAGACGATGAGAGACGAGTTCCGTGAACTCAAACAAGGAAGAATGTCCGTGGTGGAATACCGCGATAGATTCCTCACTCTGTCAAGGTACGCCCCGGATGAGACCGACACCAATGAGAAGAGAAAGGAAAGATTTCTGAACGGACTGCATGATGAGATGCAAACTATGTTAGTGAACATTCCGTTCGCTGACTTGGAAGCCCTCGTGGACTCAGCCATACAAATGGAAGGAAAGCTGCATCAGGCCAATGAGAACCGCAAGCGCAGGATGATGAACCAGAATGGACCCCACCATACCCGAAGTACCGCAACAACTCCTCCGGAGGATTCACCCCAAGACACAACAAGCCAACTGCTCAGAATTATCGCCCCAACTACACCAACAACAACGGAGGACCCCCGAAGCCCGGAGGTAACAACAACAACAGCCATCACAACAACAACAACCACAACAGCAACAACAACAATGGGAACAACAACAACACCAACACTGGCCCAAGGACTGGGAGCAATGCTACCCCCATTGCCCCAAAGGACAAGTCAACAATAACCTGCTATGAATGTGGCACTGTAGGCCACTACTCAAATGAATGCCCCAAGAAACTCGCCAAAACTGCCCCCAATACTGCTGCACCTGCCCAGCAACAGCGCCGCTTCGCAGGTAGAAGGAACCAGAACAACAACAACGGCCGTTTCTACCACATGACTGCCAATGAAGCTCAGGAAGCACCCCAGACCATGCCAAGTATGTTTTCCTGTTAATCAAATTGCTCAATCTCTCTTAGGAACCTTACATTTCTTAAAATCTCGGGACGAGATTTGTTTAAGGGAGAGGGTTTGTAACATCCCAAAAATTTAAAAACAAAGACAATGAATTTCCCTTTTTCCAAATTTTGGAACCAACAAAAACTTTTATTAAATTAAGTTTGATGCATAGTGATCTTGCTTAATTCTTGTGCTATTGCCATGATTGCTTGTTATTAGTATTTGAAATGATCTTAAACCCTAAACCTCACCCCTCTTTTTATCATCCATGTTAAAATAAAATTAAAAAAGAAATTAAATAAGAAAAGGGCCTATGTGCCTATGGCTATTTTTGTGAAACTTTACCCTAGGCCTTTCTACCTTGTTTAGAGGTTTGGAAAACCTTCATAAACCTTACCTAGTACTTAGCAAACCAAATCCAAAGTGAAACCAAAGAAATTAAAAAGAAACTAAAAATGCCATAGAGGCATATGAGAGTAAATAGCAAATTTGTGAATTTGAGGATCTTGACCCTAAGACTTGTTGTGAATGGTTGGAGCACTCCTCTATACCATTCCAACACTCAACAACATCAATTGGGTCAAGCCAAGTCAAGTTACAAATCAAATGCAACATATGCATAGAGGCATATGTGGCACATAGCCATTTTACCCAAATCTTGTCCTATGCCTTTATACCTTGACCAAATGGTGTGAAACCATCTCTAAACCTAATCTAACCCTAAATTGACCCTCAACCTTACCCAAGTAAAGCAAGATAAATTAAAGAGGAAAATAAGAAAAATTGGAATATCACATACATGTGTTTATGGCCATTTTTGCAAATCTTTGAGCTAGACCTTTTGGAATGGTTTCAAGGGTTTTGAAATGTTCCTAAACTAATAAGAATCACTTTTGAGCCAAGAAAAATCAAATCAAAAATCCAAGAAATGAAATTTGCAAGTGGCATGTGATAATGGTCACTTTTGACCTTTTTAATATCTTACCCACTTTGGGCCCTTTTATTAGGAGATTTTCAAACCAAACCCTGTCAACTCTTTGCACCTCATCCAAGACCTTATCAAGATGAACATTTTTCGTGTTGACCACTTTGACCAAAGCTTTGACCATTGCTCAAAATAGTCAAGCCAAGATGCCACCTTGAAACAAATTCTAGATTCCCTCCACTATTTGAATTTTCACAAAACCTCTCCAATTTTCAAACCAATGCCACACATAGTTTCCCAATATCTTTTAGAACACCACCATGCAGCCATTTGTCAAAAATTAAACACAAGAGAAGTCCATACTTTAGAAATGGGAGGTACACCTAAAAGAGAATCAAAGTACAACCACTTTACTCATCACTTCCTCACTTTTTCTCTCTCCCTCTCTTTCCATCCTTGATAGTACACCATTGTACCTTAAAGCCACATCATGGGATGACACCACCTTGGGTGATTATCACCATGCTCATGCATGCCACTTCTATGCATGTGTCACACATACCTTTTGACTTTAATCAATTGGCACACCCATAGCTCTCTCCAACCTGGTACACTTTGTCAAATAGACTCATCTCACCCAAACAATGGTTGCAGCACTCAAAGATCCAAGAAATTATGCACCCAATGACTATGCCAAGCCATGACATGAATTTAGACCTCACCATGCCAATCCTACTCCCATGCCCTCTCTGGTCATCATCACCTTGCCAAACCAAGTCTTCTACTCATACTGATCACAATCATGCAGAATTTGGCCCAAGGACAGCTATGTACCATCCCCATGCCACCCATGCCATCCACTGTATCACCATCACGACCACCTCTGTCCCTGGTCCTCTCCTCTCCACAGCACTTTGTCAAATAGCTCTACATTTTCATGCTAAACACCCTAGACATGGTTGCTGGACACAAGGATGCCTCCAAACCCTAAACCCACCGTGATCACCACGCCCAGGCCACGCCAGAGCGTGCACATCACCACCCTGGACGCGCCAGAGCACGCCGTCGCACGGTCGCCTCAGTCCTCCCCTACCTCTCTATTTCTGCATCACACACCCGCACCACTACAGCTACACGCTAGACATGCTCACTCGCTGGCGGAGGACCAGTTGCCGTCGCCATGATGAAAGGATTGCCGCGCCAGTACTGCAAAGCCGATGACCTCCCCTGCACGCCTCAGACCGTCATCCACCGTGCCATCACGCTCACTAGCATCGCCTAGACGTCGCCTACACGATGCGCCCATCACTTGCCCCTTCACAGCCCTGGAACGACGACGCCATCGACGACCTGCCATGCGCGCCACGGCCACCCCCTCGCTCTATAAATAGAGACGTCCTCCGGTCAATCCCAGCACACCAATCTTCCTCCCTCACCTCACAGCCTCTCCTCAAGCCGCGCTGCAGCCCAATTTCCGCCATAGCTCACCAATTCCTTGCCGGAGCTCCGCCAGTACCTCTGCAACCTCGCCGTTGATTGACGCCACCGCAGCTCCTCCCACCACCACCAATCGGACCGCCGTCGTCTCCAATGCCGAACGCCCTCCTCGCCGACGCTCGCCCGCCCCCAGGTAGCTCCCCGACCCCCTAGTCTGGCCACCGGTAGGGTTAGCTCTCCGGCGAGCTTTGTCGAGGATGAGGACGACCCTCGGCCGTCGATCAGCCTTTTAATCCGACGGCCACCACTCACGCGTCCGGTTCGGTAATTATTAGTCACTGACGCGTAGGTCCCCCTGTCAGCTGGCCCGCTGCGCTCTGAAGCGTTATTGGGCCGGCCCATTTAACCTCTCCCTGGCCCAATTTCGTTTCCCGCCTAAGCCCAAGTACTTTGATTTTGAATAGAATCATTTCAGTCAAAATTCAATACTGATGCTGAATTAGAAATTGAATATTTTCAAAACCACTGAACCAATTTTGACAAACTTTATATTTTTTGAAAGAGCATGAAAGGCTCCATCCAACCACACTGGATTCACCTCAAGATCTGTTGTAGAATTTGAATAGTAAAAATAACAAGTCACATACTTTTCAGTTTTCAAATAATTATTAAAAATCAAACCTTTTGAATTTTGGGGTGATTCCACCTCTCATAATTCACATCTCACAAACTCTAATTTACTATGAAAAAATATGATATGAGTTCTTTACATTATCATGGGCTAGAAGCGAAATATTGGCTATGTAGTCAATAACTAGCCCATTTAAACCATTTCAAATAGTTAGGAATTTAAATCTATGAGGTGTAATGATGACCCACAAGTATAGGGGGTGTATCGTAGTATCTTCGATAAGTAAGAATGTCGATCCCAACGAGGAGCAGAAGGTGTTGACAGGCAGTTTTGATGAAGGATTCACTGTAAATGCTCACGGACAAGTATTCAGGGGGTTTTGATGTAACGGATGAATAAAGTACGAGTAAGTAAAATGCGAGAGAAATAATTGCAGCGAGTGGCCCAATCCTTTTTAGCACAAAGGACAAGCCGGTTTGTTTACTTATAATGACCAAACGTTCTCGAGGACACACGGGATTTTAGTCTAGTGCTTTCGCTACATACAGTTGATTAATCTTCATTGTTTTGATAAGTGTTGTGTGGGTGAACCTATGCAAATGTACCGCCCTTCCTAGGACTAATACATACTTGTGATTATACCCCTTGCAAGCATCCGCAACTACAAGAAAGTAATTAAGATAAATCTAACCACAGCCTTAAACTGCGAGATCCTCGCGATCCCTCCTCGCATCGATATACCAACGGGGGTTTAGGTTTCTGTCACTCCGGCAACCCCGCAATTGGCAAACGAGTACAAGATGCATTCCCCTAGGCCCATAAATGGTGAAGTGTCGTGTAGTCGACGTTCACACGACACCACTAGAAGAATAACACCACAACTTAAATATCATAACATTGAATATTACTCAACCATAGTTCACTACTAACATTTAGACTTCACCCATGTCCTCAAGAACTAAACGAACTACTCACGAGACATCATATGGAACATGATCAGAGGTGATATGATGATGAATAACAATCTGAACATAAACCTTGGTTCAATGGTTTCACTCAATAGCATCAACAATAAGTAGAAATCAGTATCGGAAGAGTTTCCCCTATCAAACAATCAAGATCAAACCCAAATTGCTACAGCGGTGACGATGTCCAGCGGTGGAGATGGCGGTGATGATGGTGGAGATGATGATGATGGTGATGGAGATGATGTCCAGCTCGATGGCGGTGACGATGGCGTCGATTTCCCCCTCCGGGAGGGAATTTCCCGGCGGATTCCTGCCCGTCGGAGAGCTCTTTTCTCTCTCGGTGTTCTCCGCCCCGCGAGGCGGTCGTAACCCTTCGTGAGGATTCCTCTCGTGGCTTAGGTCTTCGGGACGAAGGGTTTCGCGAAGAAAAGGAGGCGAAAGAGGCCGAGGGGGCCCCACACCACATGGTGGCGCGGCCAGGCCATGGGCCGCGCCGCCCTATGGTGTGGGCCCACCTTGGGTCCACCTGACTCCCCCTTCTGGCTTCCTTCGTCATCTGGAAAAATAGGATTTTTGGTAAAACTCCCTTCCACAGTTGATCTTCCGAAATATTGCATCCTGACGGTGCTTTTTCCAGCAGAATCCTGGCTCCGGTGCTCGATCCCCAAATAATCATGAATCATGCAAAATAGATGAAATAACATAAGTATTGTGTCCCAATATGAAATATATCAATGAATAACAGCAAATTATGATATAAAATAGTGATGCAAATTGGACGTATCAACTCCCCCCAAGCTTAGACTTCGCTTGTCCCTGATGACCCACAAGTATAGGGGATCGCAACAGTCTTCGAGGGAAGTAAAACCCAAATTTATTGATTCGACACAAGGGGAGGTAAAGAATACTTATAAGCCTTAACACTGAGTTGTCAATTCAGCTGCACCTGGAAAAGCACTAGCAACAGGGGTGATGTGAAAGTAGCAGTGGTATGAGAGCAATAGTAACAATAACACAGCAACAGTAATAGTGATATGAGAGCAATGGCACCAGAAAACAGTTGACATGTAGAACAAGTATATGATGATGAAAGATGGACCGGGGTTCCCAGCTATCTACACTAGTGGCAACTCTCCAATAACAAGTGTTGGGTGAACAAATTACAGTCGGGCAATTGATAGGATTGAAATAGCATTAAGACGGAATATCAAGATCATTAATCATGTAGGCATGTTTTCCAATAATAGTCGTACGTGCTCGCAATGAGAAACTTGCACAACATCTTTTGTCCTACCAGCCGGTGGCAGCCGGGCCTCAAGGGAAACTCCTGGATATTAAGGTACTCCTTTTAATAGAGTACCGGAGCAAAGCATTAACACTCCGTGAAAACATGTGATCCTCACATCACTACCATCCCCTCCGGTTGTCCCGATTTCTATCACTTCGGGGCCATTGGTTCCGGACAATGACGTGTGCATACAACTTGTAGATACAATCTAAGCAATAAGTATAGAGCTCAAATCTAAGATCATGGCACTCGGGCCCTAGTGACAAGCATTAAGCATAACAAGATTGCAGCAACAATAACTTCATAAACTTTGTAGATAGACAATCATAATGTAACAATCCATCGGATCCCGACAAACACAACACCGATTACATCAGATGAATCTCAATCATGTAAGGCAGCTCATGAGATCATTGTATTGAAGGACATGGGGGAGAGAATACCAACTAGCTACAGCTAGAACCCGTAGTCCATGGGAAAACTACTCACGGAGCATGATGGAGGAGGTGGCGTTGATGGAGATGGCTTCGGGGGGCACTTCCCCGTCCCGGCAGGGTGCCGGGACAGAGACTTCTGTCCCCCGAATTGGAGTTTCGCGATGGTGGCGGCGCCCCTGAGTCTTTCTCGGAGTTTCGTCAAGAGGTACGGTGTTTTTAGGTCGAAAGGGATTTTATAGGCGAAGAGGCGGCGCGAGGGGGCACTCGGGGCGCCACACCACAGGCCGGCGCGGGCCCAGGTCAGGACGCGCCGCCTTATGGTGTGGTGGCCCTCTGGCCCCTCTCCGACTCTTCTTCGGTGTTTTGGATGCTTCCGGGAAAAATAGGAGGTTTGGTCTTCGTTTCGTCGAATTCCGAGAATATTGCCCGAACAGCCTTTCTGGAACCAAAAACAGCAGAAAACAGGACCGGCACTGTGGCATCTTGTTAATAGGTTAGTTCCGGAAAATGCATGAAATCATCATAAAGTGCAAGCAAAACATGTAAGTATTGTCATAAAACAAGCATGGAACGACGAAATTATGGATACGTTGGAGACGTATCAGCATCCCCAAGCTTAGTTCCTGCTCGTCCCGAGCAGGTAAACGATAAAAACAATAATTTCTGTAGTGACATGCTACTTACATAACCTTGATCATACTATTACAAAGCATATGAAATGAATGAAGTGACTCAAGGCAATGATCTATAGTTGCTAACAAATAGATAACATATAGCAAAACTTTTCATGAATAATACCTTCAAGACAAGCATCAAAAGTCTTGCACAAGAGTTAACTCATAAAGCAATAAGTTCAAAGTAAAGGCATCGAAGCAACACAAAGGAAGATATAAGTTTCAGCGGTTGCTTTCAACTTGTAGCATGTATATCTCATGGATAATTGTCAACACAAAGTAATATGATGAATGCAAATATGCAAGTATGTAAGAATCAATGCACAGTTGACACAAGTGTTTGCTTCTAAGATGGAAGGAAGTAGGTAAACTGGCTCAACATAAAGTAAAAGAAAGGCCCTTCAAAGAGGAAAGCATCGATTGCTATATTTGTGCTAGAGCTTTGGTTTTGAAAACATAAAGAGAGCATAAAAGTAAAGTTTTGAGAGGTGTTTGTTGTTGTCAACGAATGGTAGTGGGTACTCTAACCCCCTTGCCATACAAACCTTCAAGAGCGGCTCCCATGAATTATTTTTATTTTTGGGTGGCACTCCTTCCAACCTTTCTTTCACAAACCATGGCTAACCGAATCCTCGGGTGCCTGCCAACAATCTCATACCATGAAGGAGTGCCCTTTTATTTTAATTTTATTATGATGATGACACTCCCCCCAACCTTTGCTTACACAAGCCATGGCTAACCGAATCCTCGGGTGCCGTCCAACAATCACATACCATGGAGGAGTGTCTATTTTGGTTAATTAATTTGGGACTCGGGAATCCCATTGCCAGCTCTTTTTGCAAAATTATTGGATAAGCGGATGTAGCCACTAGTCCATTGGTGAAAGTTGCCCAACAAGATTGAGAGATAAACACCACATACTTCCTCATGAGCTATAAAACATTGACACAAATCAGAGATGATAAATTTTGAATTGTTTAAAGGTAGCACTCAAGCAATTTACTTTGGAATGGCAGGAAATACCACATAGTAGGTAGGTATGGTGGACACAAATGGCATAGTGGTTGGCTCAAGTATTTTGGATGCATGAGAAGTATTCCCTCTCGATACAAGGCTTAGGCTAGCAAGGCTATTTGAAGCAAACACAAGTATGAACTGGTACAAACACTTTTACATAAGAACATATCGCAAGCATTATAATACTCTACACTGTCTTCCTTGTTGCTCAAACACTTTTACCAGAAAATATATAGACCTTAAGAGAGATCAATTATGCAAACCAATTTCAACAAGCTCTACAGTAGTTCTCCACTAATAGGCTTAGACTACATGAAAAAAACTTAATCATGATCTACTTGAGAGCTCAAAACGATTGCCAAGTGTCAAATTATTCAAGACATGATGAGGCATTTTCTTTTCCCAACCAAATAAAGATAAATATTGTAGCTTCCAACTTTTATTCATTGAACATTAAAAGTAAAACGAAGAACACGAGTGTTCATATGAAAAAGCGGAGCGTGTATCTCTCCCACACAAGGATTGCTAGGATCCGAATTTATTCAAACATAAACAAAAATAAAAGCACACAGACGCTCCAAGTAAAGAACATAAGATGTGACCGAATAAAAATATAGTTTCAGGGGAGGAACCTGATAAGTTGATGAAGAAGGGGATGCCTTGGGCATCCCCAAGCTTAGACGCTTGAGTCTTCTTGAAATATGCAGGGATGAACCACGGGGGCATCCCCAAGCTTAGACTTTTCACTCTTCTTGATCATATATCATCCTCCTCTCTTGACCCTTGAAAACTTCCTTCACACCAAACTTCTCATAAACTTCATTAGAGGGGTTAGTACTCGAAAAATTTGAATCCACCTTGGTCCTGTAGTGGCACATTGCAAGAACTCAATAAAACATTAGCCACAGCCCTCTACGTCTAGAAAACCTCGCTTAAAGTCCACAAGAGACAATGCAAAAAACAGAGACAGAATCTGCCAAAACAGAACAGTCAGTAAAGACGAATTTTAATAAAATACTTCCGTTGCTCAAATCAGAAAACTCAAAACTAATAAAAGTTGCGTACATATCTGAGGAACATGCACGTAAATTGGCATATTTTTCTGAGTTACCTACAGAGAAAACAGCCCAGATTCGTGACAGATAGAAATCTGTTTCTGCGCAGAAATCCAAATCTAGTATCAACCTTCGATTAGAGGCTTCACTTGGCACAACAAAACACAAAACTAAGATAATGAGAGGTTGCTT
>NC_061512.1:68161150-68228249 GCF_022539505.1 Lolium rigidum | reverse complement strand
GCCAAGTAGCAAATTGAAATCCCCCCAATAATGAACGGGTGTGGATTGTCCTTTGCTAGATTAACCAATTCGCGGAGAAAAGCAGGTTTTGCCGCATCCTGAGCAGCCCCATAGACGGAAACCAAGCTCCATATAAAATTATCAGATTTAGTCTAGATGTGAAGCTTTATATGAAAGTCACCTGCAGAATTATCCAAAATTTCCATAGTAGAAGTTCGGACCCCGACTAATAGGCCCCCCGAACGCCCTCGAGGTGGGCAGGATACCCAAGCAAAGTCTTCCCCGCCTAAAAGGTGATTTAGAAAACTTGTTGAGTAATTCCGCTTGCTTGTCTCAGAAATGGAAACAAAAGCATGCTCCCTAATGCTATCGGCGATGTGTAAGTGTTTAGCCAAGTCTTTTAGACCTAGGTCTATTCTTAAAGATACCATTCATTTGGAAACAATAGGACATTTATTCGCCTTAGCCTTTTTATTAGGCCAAGCATTTCCCTTAATAGAGGATGTTCGGATTTACGTTCCGTTGCTTGAAGTTCAATGCATGAACCCAGCGCCATGTCATCCAGACCAACCTTTGATACCTCGCCAACTAGATGTGTGAGAAGTTGTCTGTTCGAGACAGAATACACTTCCTCATCATCCTCGTCCGAACCAAGGTACCAGGTTTGCTCAAAGTCGTAGGAGTCAATTTGATTCTATCAAACTCCATACGTCTAAGAGCATTCGCCGAAACAGAAATAGCATTAACAGACTTGCCCAACGAAACACTCACATTGCTAAGATTTGCAGTAATTAGCGGTGTTGGGAAAGTTAAAAAAGACTTTGAAATTTTATTTATACCTGCGAAGTCGAGGTTTGCCGCCGTCGCAGCCCCATCGAGTCCCACGCCGTGGCGTGCACTCCGCCTAGACGGCGTTGCTGCCCCCGGCCCAAATGGAGCCACCGCCCACTCTGATATCAATTACTCCCAACCTCTGCAACAACGTAGTGACCTAATGCCAATAAGGATGCACACAGCCAAAAAAACAAAGAAGAATTACAAAATGAAAAGTTCCATTAGAGTTATCTATTCCTTGTAGTAGCAGGTCAAACGCCACCAAGACATCACCAAAAATCCATTTCTCTAAAAGCGATGCCTCCAAGAAGGAAACAGTGCACAAGCGCTGGCGTCGCCCTGATCATAGATCATAGGTTTTCACCTGGAGAAAGTCTGCACTCTCAAAACCAATACCTTCAACAAGATCGTTGCCAGACACAACCAGTTAAAGCTAGACATTGGGGTTTCACCCTTAAGTTTAGACTCCGAATTTCTCTTGTGTTGTCGCCCCCACTTGCCAATGTCGTTGCTCCAAGTCAAGATTCACAAAGTCAATCCCTCATCGCCACCAAGACTCGAACCCCCATTAGTAGTCCTTAGATTTCATTTTCAATGCCATTCTCTTCCACTGACTTCATCATGACACTAAAGACATGTCTTACGATGGCAACAAACAGCAGAGCTTCACATCGTTCCATCTGAACTCAAACGGTCAGAAAAAACATGGATACACGCGACCGAATCCCATCCGATCTGGCAATCTCCAGGCATGAGTCGCCCAGTGAAGTTCGCCGGCGGAGCCTTCCGGAACACGAAACTTCGCCAAATCAATGAAGAAAGGCATCAACCAGCTCTTCGTCTTGGATTGGGAGGAACCCTAGGACCTCCACCTTTATTGAAGCCGAGGTAGCAGCCCCCACGCCACCTACCGGAAACCTGCAAGATCCGCCGCTCCCGAGTGTAATAACGAGACAAGCAAAGATGATGCCTTCAACATGGTTACGACATCAAATGACACCGCCATCGCCCGCCACGACCGAGGCCGAGAAGCAGTTTTCATCGGCTGCCACGTCACGCCAAACTCAACAGCGAACAGGTCGACATTGCCGGAGATAGCTATGGGTTCCCAAGATCCCCCATACCAGATTCCAACTTCGCCGACCACCTCCAGCTGAAGAAGTTGCCGCAGCCATGTCCTCGGCGCCGCCCCAACGCCTAGATGATGCGAGCGCTGCGTCCTTCGTTACCTCCGGCTGCTGCACCGCGCACCATAGCGGTTGCGGGAGTGGTTAGGGTGCCGCCTTGCACCCCTGGCCGCTCCGAGCGGGGCGCCCGCCGCCGCCACGCCGTGCGGCCTTAGGCCGGGCGACGCCCACCGCGGCGGCGGAGAGAGGGGAGGAGGGTAGGGGAGGAGCTGGAGCGGCAGGCGTCGGGATCCCCGGGCGGTGTGGCGCCACCGCTGCGCGGGGACGCGTGCGTGGGTTCCGACGCCTCCGCCTTTCTCCGACACAACCGTCGCCGTTTCCTCCCAAAGGTCAGCAGTCTAGATCGATCGATCCCCTTCTGCTACGCCTCTAGTAGATGATCGAGCAACTATTCGGTTTAAGGTGTGCACCCGTAATTCAAATCTTTGACGACGGCACCCAGCACTGCAGGTTCTGGTTGAGGAACTAAATTAGCTCGATCGAGGTGCTGTTGCAGCCTTTGCAGGTATGACCTTCTCGATCGATTCTCTTTCTCTCCAGTAAAACAAACTGATGCTGTTCTCTTTCCAACTCACGGGTATTACAGCCTCGATAACGGATATTCTGTTTTTTTTTCTTTTAGCTTAGAGTAGAGTCTCGATGCGACGGCAGTTTCTCAACATTCTGGTTCGCCACCCTAGACTCTATGACCTCCAACGGATCGAGCTCTCGCAGAACCTTTTCTACGAAGCAACCGGAAGTGCAACTGCCAGATAAGTTACAAAGGCCGAGAATAAGAATGGCGGGGGGCCGTTGACGTTCTTAAACTTGACCGACCTACGTTCGCAGCCCGCTCTTCTTCTTCACGGGAAAAAGTGTTGTGGAGCACGTGCTCGGAACGCACGCATATCCTTACCGTTGGATTTTTCTAGAGATTCGAGATTTTAACCTGTTGTGCGCAGGCAATTAGCAGCGTGAGCAGACTTTGCAGCATAGGGTTGACTTATCTCTTTGTCTGTCTCTTACCGGGCACATGCGCGTCCACTGCTGACCACCTGCACGTCTCTCAAAGTGGCCCACAAGAAAATCAATGGTTGAATTTCGGTGGTAATTCTTGATGTGAAAATAAATTCAGTGGTAATTTACAATATTTTCAAAAAAGAAAAAATATGACAGTAGTGGCCGTCCATGGTGTGAAACTTGGGCACAGGAAATCCGTGTCTTGTTTCTTTCCTTCGGATATCCTCCAAAGTTGAGAGTTCCAAGAGGTTGCATGCAGCTATTGTAATTTTTTTTAAAGTACTTTGCACGCAGCCCAAACACTAATCTCTGCCGCTGTGGTTTATTGAAGTGCAATCCTGCTGAGACACGCCAAGAGCAGCACGTATCCTCAGGAACCCACGCAATGGTTGCACGGTTCAGATACCCGTGCGCTACGCGCACCTGCTCTGCAAAATCAACATTTGCGGTGGTGTCAAACGGACGCTGCCCTTGCACGGTGCGGCGGAGTATGTCCACAAGTTTCGCCTCTTGTTCGCGCTCGAGGATCCCAAGAGCTCCCATCACCGTCTCTATCCTTTTGACCTAGCTTACTGTGTTGACGGGCGTGGAGGTGGTGTGTGCCAAAGGTGGGCTCCACATGATCAAGCACAAGTCTCGGCATTACAGCTCTGAGAACATGGTGATAGATTGCTAGGATCATCTAGGCTAGATCTTAATCGGTAGGAACCATATTTGTAAACAAATCATGTGTGGGTGTTGTGAGATTTACCTTCTCCCTCGAGGAGGACGTACCCGTCGACGTTAACATGGTGACAGCGGCGGATGGGTGAGGGAGTGGTGGCGGCGGCGGAGCTTCCGGTCGGTATTGTGCTAACCCTAATCGGTGGGTGTTTCGGTGGGGCGAGTGGCAGCTCGGGGCAACCTCGTAACCAGTGCCACATGCCCCCACCACTTTATATAGCGCAGGCGACAGGGGTCCACCAACCAGTGAACGGTTGGGTGCCCCTGATCAGGGCGCCGACGAGGTCAAGGGCTCGTGCTAGATTCGCTGGGTTCGACCACGTGGAGATCATCCTAACGACCTAACACATGGCAATCCACTGTATTCTCTGACGGGCGAGTTTTTTTTGTCTACCTTGCATCATCGACTACAGGAGACCCGTTCGAATCATGATGTCATGATGCAGTGTGGACTTAGTATGAGCATTACCGAACTGTTGGTCGCGGGAAACATTTTCTTTTTAATCGAAGCTCCCAATTGAAGATCTTGCATTACTTGAACCGGTGGTACTTTAGCATGTTTGTTTAGTTAGTTGATGTGGTTTTAAATGCTACTCTTTCCCACATATTTAGACTTGATACTACTCCCAGCGCTCGATCTACAAAAAAAGAAGCAACAAACGGGATGGATGTGCACTTAGAAAGTTGAAGAAACGGACGGGGAAGTGGAATGAGAGGCACCATTGAAAGATTCATGGCAGGGACGCAGGATGCGCTGCTCCATTAAGAGAAGAGAAACCAGATGAATCAACTTGAGCATTGTCTAGAGCATCATGATTTAAATGCCCCAGTTTGCAGAACACCAATCATCAGAGGAGAGCTCTCAGATCTACTAGAAGTTTCTCCTGCATTACATTGCAATGAAAAACTCAACTGAAGTTTCTAACTTGAAGCATCAAAATTATTTTATTAGATAGGAAATTTGATTTATAAGAAAATTCATCCACATTCTGTACGAAAATAAAGCCAAGGCTGAACATAGGAATCAAACACTTCCATCTATACCAATAAAAAAAGACCAGGAGGGGGCAGATCCTACAGATATTGACCGTCTAGGTAATATCCAATGATGCACGTCACTTTTGAATTTGTAGGTAAAACATTGTCTATCGCATGTCCCGCTACTCGCAATCAAATCACGCAGAAAAAACAAGAAAGGCCCCCTTCCTCTTCCCCACGGCCTCGCTCAAACAACTGTCGGTCCCCGATCCTCTCCTACCACGGCCACAGCGCCGCCAGCGCCAGCCGCTGTCACAACGCCGCCTCTGCGCACCCTGCCCAACCCCTAGAGCCACCTTGCCCCACGAGTGTGATCCATCATATGCACCATCGCCGGCCTCGGCTACCCGGAGAATTGGGTTTGCTGATTGGACACAAAATAAATGTCCTAGAATTGTGTACCCACGGTGAAAGGATCGTATGCCGCACCTAGAGGGAGGGGGTGAATAGGTGCTAACCAAATTTTAGTTCTTTTTTAATTTAGGCTTGACACAAAAGTAAATTCTCTAGATATGCAACTATGTGAATTTACCTATATGACAAGGTCAACGACAAAGCAAGATATAGTTACGCAATATATAGGAGAGATAATAGGATAGAGGTAACCAAGAGTGGAGCACGCGGAGACACAGAGTTGATTCACGTAGTTACCTTCCTTTGCAAGAAGGTACGTCTACGTTTGGAGGAGTGTGGTTGCTACGAAAGCCAAACCAACGCCACGAAGGCTTCACTCAGATCTCCCGTGAGCACCGCCACGAAGGCCTAGCCAACTTCCACTAAGGGATTTCCTCGAGGCGGAAACCGGGATTTTACAAGGTTTTTGGGGCACACATCCACAACCAAATTGGAGGCTCCCAAATCTGTAACAACACAACAATCAACAATAACACATCAACAACAAACAACTAGGGATCCAAAGAGGAACACTAGCAAGGGGGCCCTCAACAAAATGAGGGGGAAATGCAAATCGCTTTGGTGAAGATGTAGATCGGGGTCTTCTCCTTCGATTCTCCAAAGCACAAGGGATTTGGGTGGTTGAGGGAGGAGATCTGACGATTTTGGTGTTCTTGGTGGCTCAGCAATGGTGGAGGAAGACTTTAGGGTTTGAGCACCCTTCCAAGGTAGGGGAAGGGTCCTTTTTATACCCCACCAGCTTTTCTGCCCGTTGGAGTGGTATCGCCGGCAGTGTCGGCCCTGAGACGGCGGCAGTGCCGACCAAGACTTGGTCCAGCTAGTCGACAGAGCAGGCCGGCAATGCCGGGTGACAAGGGATTAACTTATCAATGCCTACAGATTGTAGACTAGGGTTTAGTCAAAAGTAGAGGGCAAGTAGATCTCGAAGGTTTCAGCCGGAAAAGTGTTCGACTATTGAAAAATTAGGGTTGTGTTGACAATGAAATGGATCCTCTCTTCGTCCCTCGACTCCCCCTTATATAGGAGGCGGAGCCGAGGGTTTCGTGATACACAAGTTACAGAGTTCGGGAGACAATCTGAGTCCGTCCCGTAATAGTTACAAGTCAATATTCCTAATACAATTCTATCTTTCCAAACTCTCCTAACTGGGCTTCCGAGCTTCATAATCTTCGGGTCGTGGGCCTTCAGTAAAACCACGGGTACCATCTTCGGCAGGCCCATTGGGGATGCCTATGTCAGTAGCCCCCGAGATTTTTCTTGAATCGAAGAATCAGGGAAAATCTCCAACTTTATAATTACAATACAACTTCTTCGGGTTAAGATATATTTTTAATAAATCAACCATATATTGTGCAGGGATAACGGTAATTGGGGCTAGTTCATCTGACTGATCAGGTACTAGTTAACTGCTCTTGTGGCAATCCACCAAAACCTACTTCAAGATCACGTCCCTGGACATGATCTCAGGATACTGGTGTAATTCGACATGCGCCGCTTAAGGTCTTACCAAATGTCGAATTCCAGTTATGTTTTATCGGGTACCTAACGCGTCCGTTAGAATTTTTCTTCGTATCTGCTGACACGGAAAAAAGTAGCAATGCGCCGTCAGAGGCGGTGCCACGCCGCACAGGACGGATCCCGAGGACTTACCTTCGCAAAGTATTGCGGCATTCAGAAATTAATTTGCGACTGAGGCACTCTGAGAATATATTGTCGAGTACTTTTTCGGCTGCTGGAATAGTACATTTATTCGAGTCATCGGATGACTTGTATTTTTTATCTTGTCTTCCCGATGGGAGTATATGGAGAGTTACTCGTATAACTCGAAATATGCTCATCATACTTTTTATAGTTTCTTCGGGCACGCGAACTGCGTTCCCGATGGGAGTAGCCCCCGAGGCTACAGCCAAGTGCTTGTACTTGGTTGTACGCCCACCATTTAACACCTTTTGTCGCTATATTGTCATTTTCTTCGAGTTCTTCTATCTTTCTCGGGTGCGCGACCAGCGCTCCCGATGGGAGTAGCCCCCGAGGCTATGGACGAATGCTTGCATTTGATCATAGGCTCTCGCCTTTTCTTTCTTGCCATACTCGAGGTTTTCTTCTTTCTAAAGTAGCCCCCGAGCATTTGTTCAAAAACTTGTATTTGATCAAAGGCTATCAAAATTATCATCACTTCTTGTTTGTCACCAATCTGCATAACACCATCGTCGAGATATTTCCTTTGTTAAAATGACATCAGTGCTGACGATAGCAACGACTACTGTATCGGGAAAATGCGAGTTTTGTCTTGTCACTGACTTGTGGACCCAAAATCTGCTGCAGTTTGACACGTTACGCAAGTGGGGGACACACGTCCTCCGCTTTTTCTGGCGCGCGCACTGTAGCGCCTGTTCAGTTCCTTCACAATGAAAATACGTTTCTACCCCGTGAACCACGTGTAAAGCACCAAGCCAATTACTGCTGCATCCAACGGTGCATCGATTCGCAAGCTTCCTATAAAGGATCTTCTTCCTCCGTTCTCCCCTTCGCTGCACCGCACCTCTGCTCTATCTCCTTCCAAAATCCCCATTGCCAAAAACGCTCATGCGCCTGTGCTCGCTTCCTTACTACATCCAATCCCACTAAATGTCGCCGTGGTCGAAGCTCACCAAGCACACCTCCTCCATGGAGACGGAAGATCTGCAGTTTTTAGAGTGGGAGAGATCCAGGATCTCCAACCAGGACATGAACCTGCTCAAGAAGCTCGGGTTCATGAAGCAGGAGAAGACGCTGATCTTCCCCGGCGAGGAGAGCTACCCCACGCCACGCATTGGATACCGGGTAACTTTTGTCGACCATCTCATCCACGGCTTAGCTACTCCGATCCACGAATTTCTTCGTGGATTACTCTTTGTTTACGGCTTGCAACTTCATCATCTTACCCCCAATTCCATCCTTCACATATCTATCTTCATCACCCTCTGCGAATGCTTTCTCGGGACCCCTCCCAATTGGGGCCCGTGGAAACGCATATTCCTTGTCCGCCGCAACAGCTCCCACATCACCGCCTATAATGTAGGTGGTGTAGTTATCTGCGTCCGCCCAGATGTTGAATATTTCGATGTCAAATTCCCTGACTCTGTTCAAGGGTGGCGCAAAGGATGGCTTTATATCCATGAAGAGCACAATGACTCGCAAGAGTACAATGTCGCTCCTTTTGATGGTGGCGAGCAAATCTTTCATCGTCAGTCGTGGGATGCCGAAGCTACTGATGAAGAGAAAACGGCGACAGAGGCGCTGATGAAGCGCATCCACGAGCTCCAGAATACCCGTGGCAAAGAGCTGTCGGGTATTCAGATTACTGCGTACTTTCTTAGGATTAGGGTGCAGCCTTTACAGGCTCGCAAGAACCCTCTTTGGATGTATGCTAGCGACAAAGATGTGGACCGCTTCTCCAAGGATCTTCCAGTTAAAGACCTAGAGAAGCTGGTTCGGAGGATGTCGTCGCTGAGCAAGAAAGATGCCATTCCATCCTCCTGTCGCGTGGAGCCGTAAAGCAGCACCAACACCCTTCCCAAGGTAAACTTTTTTGTCCTCCCGAATTTTTAACATTTGTCGACTACTATTTTGCTGACTTCCCTGATATAACTTATTGTCGACGTATATTTTTTTTTTACCTTGTAGAAACATCAAGTCTTATCTTCTCTACCTCCCCTTCCTGAAGGCGGGGAAGTCGCAGAATGAACCGTCGTCATCGACGAGAACCAGGGCACTTCTCGCCCTGAGAGTGAAGTTGCGGGTTCTCACAAATCCGCGGCTTCCTCTGAAAGAGAAGTTGAATCTGAGGCATCCGAGTCTACGCATTCTCTCCCCTCTGCTGTTTCTCCGACGAACAAGCGGAAAAGGGATGAGGTCGTGATACGTCTCCAACGTATCGATAATTTCTTGTGTTCCATGCCACATTATTGATGTTATCTACATGTTATATGCACACTTTATGTCATATTCGTGCATTTTCTGGAACTAACCTATTAACAAGATGCCGAAGTGCCGGTTCCCGTTTTCTGCTGTTTTTGGTTTCGAAATCCTAGTAACGAAATATTCTCGGAATCGGACGAAATCAACGCCAAAGTTCCTATTTTCACCGGAAGCATCCAGAACACCCGGGAAGGACCAGAGGGGGGGCACTGGGCCCCCAGACCCTAGGCCGGCGCGGCCCAGGCCCTGGCCGCGCCGCCCTATGGTGTCGTCGCCCCTTTGACCTTCCTGCGCCGCCTCTTCGCCTATATAAAGCCCCTGGATCAGAAAACCCGATACCAATTGACGAAACCCACAGAAACCTGCCAGAGCCGCCGCCATCGCGAAGCCAAGATCCGGGGACAGGATCTCCGTTCCGGCACCCGCCGGAGCGGGGAAGTGCCCCGGAAGGCTTCTCCATCGACACCGCTGCCATCTCCACCGCCATCTTCATCACCGCTGCTGCTCCCATGAGGAGGGAGTAGTTCTCCATCGAGGCTCGGGGCTGTACCGGTAGCTATGTGGTTCATCTCTCTCCTATGTAGTTCAATACAATAATCTCATGAGCTGCCTTACATGATTGAGATTCATATGATGATGCTTGTAATCTAGATGTCATTATGCTAGTCAAGTGAGTTTTACTTATGTGATCTCCGGAGACTCCTCGTCCCACGTGTGTAAAGGTGACGAGTGTGTGCACCGTGTGGGTCTCTTAGGCTAGATTTCACGGAATACTTATTCACTGTTGAATGGCATAGTGAGGTGCTTATTTATATCTCTTTATGATTGCAGCATGTTGTATCACAATTTATCCATGTGCTACTCTAGTGATTTGTTATTAAAGTAGTTTATTCCTCCTCGCATGTGTGCAAAGGTGACGAGTGCGTGCACCGTGTTAGTACTTGGTTTATGCTATGATCATGATCTCTTGTAGATTATGGAGTTAACTATTGCTATGATAATATTGATGTGATCTATTCCTCCTACATATGCATGAAGGTGACGAGTGTGCATGCTATGCTAGTACTTGGTTTAGTAGCGTTGATCTATCTTACACTAAAGGTTACTTAAACATGAGCATTATTGTGGAGCTTGTTAACTCCGGCATTGAGGGTTCGTGTAATCCTACGCAATGTGTTCATCATCCAACAAAAGTGTAGAGTATGCATTTATCCGTTCTGTTATGTGATCAATGTTGAGAGTGTCCACTAGTGAAAGTGTAATCCCTAGGCCTTGTTCCTAAATACTGCTGAGTTACTACTTGCTTGTTTACTACTCGCTGCGTTACTACTCGCTGAGTTACTACTTGCTTGTTTCTTGTTTCTTAGCGTTACTACTGCCGCAATACCACCACCATCAACTACACGCCAAGCACTTTTACTGGCACCGTTGCTACTTGCTCATACTTATTTATACCACCCGTATTTCACTATCTCTTCGCCGAACTAGTGCACCTATTTGGTGTGTTGGGGACACAAGAGACTTCTTGCTTTGTGGTTGCAGGGTTGCATGAGAGGGATATCTTTGACCTCTTCCTCCCTGAGTTCGATAAACCTTGGGTATCCACTTAAGAGAAACTTGCTGCTGTTCTACAAACCTCTGCTCTTGGAGGCCCAACACTGTCTACAGGAAAGGAGGGGAACGTAGACATCAAGCACTTTTCTCGGCGCCGTTGCCGGGAGGAAAGGTAAACGGCACACACACACGGCAACCCCGGCAACTAGCACTTTTTCGGCGCCGTTGCCGGGGAGGAAAGGTAAAAAGGCTCTCATACTACGGTCTCGGGTAAAGTATTTTTCCGGCGCCGTTGTGTGTGTGCTCGAAGCTATTTCCTTTAGATCCTGCAATTGCATCTTTTTGTTTCTTGTTTACACTAGTTTGGCATAATGGACAACAATGAGCTTCTTATTCTATTTCCTGAATTAAAACATGGATTGTTTGATGCGAAAATTAAAAAACCTATGAAATCTTCTTTGCATGCTTGGTAGTAATATTAGTATGAACGTTTCGAACACCATTGTTGATAATGATATAGAAAGTTCTAAGCTTGGGGAAGCTGGTTTGCATGATATTTTTAGTCCCCCAAGCATTGAGGAGAAAATTTTCTTTGATGATACTTTGCCTCCTATTTCTGATGATGATAATGATAATGGTCTTTTGGTGCCACTTACTGCTGAGAGTAAATTTTGTTGTAATTATACTATGCCTCCTACACTTGATGAGAATAATAATGATAGCTACTTTGTTGAATTTGCTTCCACTACAACTAATAAAATTGATTATGCTTATGTGGAGAGTAATAATTTTGTGCATGAGACTCATGATAAGAATGCTTTATGTGATAGTTATATTGTTGAGTTTGCTCATGATGCTACTGAAAGTTATTATGAGAGAGGAAAATATGGTTGTAGAAATTTTCATGTTACTAAAATGCCTCTCTATGTGCTGAAATTTTTGAACCTACACTTGTTTTATCTTCCTATGCTTGTTACTTTGCTCTTCATGAACTTGTTTATTTACAAGATTCCTATGCATAGGAAGCATGTTAGACTTAAATTTGTTTTGAATTTGCCTCTTGATGCATTTCTTGCGAGTGCATCATTAAAACTGCTGAGCCCATCTTAATGGCTAAAAAGAAAGAACTTCTTGGGAGATAACCCATGTGTTATTTTGCTACAGTACTTTGTTTTATATTTGTGTCTTGGAAGTTGTTTACTACTGTAGCAACCTCTCCTTATCTTAGTTTTGTGTTTTGTTGTGCCAAGTAAAGTCTTTGATAGAAAAGTAAGTACTAGATTTGGATTACTGCGCAGTTCCAGATTTCTTTGCTGTCACGAATCTGAGCCCACTGCCCTGCAGGAAGCTCAGAAAATTATGCCAATTTACGTTCATGATCCTCAGATATGTACGCAACTTTCATTCAATTTGAGCATTTTCATTTGAGCAAGTCTGGTGGCCTAATAAAATCCATCTTTACGGACTGTTCTGTTTTGACAGATTCTGCCTTTTATTTCGCATTGCCTCTTTTGCTATGTTGGATGAATTTCTTTGATCCATTGATGTCCAGTAGCTTTATGCAATGTCCAGAAGTGTTAAGAATGATTGTGTCACCTCTGAACATGTTAATTTTTATTGTCCACTAACCCTCTAATGAGTTGTTTCGAGTTTGGTGTGGAGGAAGTTTTCAAAGGTCAAGAGAGGAGGATGATATACTATGATCAAGGAGAGTGAAAGCTCTAAGCTTGGGGATGCCCCGGTGGTTCACCCCTGCATATATCAAGAAGACTCAAGCGTCTAAGCTTGGGGATGCCCAAGGCATCCCCTTCTTCATCGACAACATTATCGGGTTCCTCCCCCGAAACTATATTTTTATTCCATCACATCTTATGTGCTTTTTCTTGGAGCGTCTGTTTGTTTGCTTTTGTTTTTGTTTGAATAAATTGGATTACATCATGCTTGTGTGGGAGAGAGACACGCTCCGCTGGTTCATATGAACACATGTGTTCTTAGCTTTTAATATTCATGGCGAAGTTTCCTCTTCGTTAAATTGTTATATGGTTGGAATTGGAAAATGATACATGTAGTAATTGCTATAAATGTCTTGGGTAATGTGATACTTGGCAATTGTTGTGCTCATGTTTAAGCTCTTGCATCATATACTTTGCACCTATTAGTGAAGAATACATAGAGCATGCTAAAATTTGGTTTGCATAATTGGTCTCTCTAAAGTCTAGATAATTTCTAGTATTGAGTTTTGAACGACAAGGAAGACGATGAATAGTCTTATAATGCTTGTAGTATGTCTTTTATGTAAGTTTTGCTGTACTAGTTCATACTTGTGTTTGTTTCAAATAACCTTGCTAGCCTAAACCTTGTATCGAGAGGGAATACTTCTTATGCATCCAAATACTTGAGCCAACACTATGCCATTCGTGTCCACCATACCTACCTACTACATGGTATTTCTCCGCCATTCCAAAGTAAATTGCTTGAGTGCTACCTTTAAACAATTCAAAATTTATTACCTCTTATTTGTGTCAATGTTTTATAGCTCATGAGGAAGTATGTGGTGTTTATCTTTCAATCTTGTTGGGCAACTTTCACCAATGGACTAGTGGCTTCATCCGCTTATCCAATAATTTTGCAAAAAGAGCTGGCAATGGGATTCCCAGTCCCAAATTAATTAACAAAAATAGACACTCCTCCATGGTATGTGATTGTTGGACTAGCACCCGAAGGATTCGGTTAGCCATGGCTTGTGTAAGCAAAGGTTGGGAGGAGTGTCATCATAATAAAACTAAAATAAAAAGGCACTCCTTCATGGTATGAGATTGTTGGCGGCACCCGAGGTTCGGTTAGCCATGGTTTGTGAAAGAAAGGTTGGAAGGAGTGCCATCCAAAAATAAAATAAAATGGGAGCCGCTCTTTGAAGGTTTGTCTGGCAAGGGGGTTAGAGTACCTGCTACCATTCGTTGACAACAACAAACACCTCTCAAAACTTTACTTTTATGCTCTCTTTATGTTTTCAAAATCAAAGCTCTAGCACAAATATAGCAATCGATGCTTTTCCTCTATGAGGACCATTCTTTTACTTTCAATGTTGAGTCAGTTCACCTATTTCTATCCACCTCAAGAAGCAAACACTTGTGTGAACTGTGCATTGATTCCTACATACTTGCTTATTGCACTTATTATATTACTCTATGTTGACAATATCCATGAGATATACATGTTACAAGTTGAAAGCAACCGCTGAAACTTAATCTTCTTTTGTGTTGCTTCAATACCTTTACTTTGAATTATTGCTTTATGAGTTAACTCTTATGCAAGACTTATTGATGCTTGTCTTGAAGTGCTATTCATGAAAAGTCTTTGCTATATGATTCAGCTTGTTTACCCATGTCATATCCATTGTTTTGATCGCTGCATTCACTACATATGCTTGTACAAATAGTATGATCAAATTTATGATGGCATGTCACTCCGTAAATTATCTTTGTTATCGTTTTACCTGCTCGGGACGAGCGTGAACTAAGCTTAGGGATGCCGATACGTCTCCAACGTATCGATAATTTCTTGTGTTCCATGCCACATTATTGATGTTATCTACATGTTATATGCACACTTTATGTCATATTCGTGCATTTTCTCGGAACTAACCTATTAACAAGATGCCGAAGTGCCGCTCTCGTTTTCGCTGTTTTTGGTTTCGAAATCCTAGTAACGAAATATTCTCGGAATCGGACGAAATCAACGCCAAAGTTCCTATTTTCACCGGAAGCATCCGAACACCCGGGAAGGACCGGAGGGGGGCACCGGGCCCCCAGACCCTAGGCCGGCGCGGCCCAGGCCCTGGCCGCGCCGCCCTATGGTGTCGTCGCCCCTTTGACCTTCCTGCGCCGCCTCTTCGCCTATATAAAGCCCCTGGATCAGAAAACCCGATACCAATTGACGAAACCCACAGAAACCTCGCCGTAGCCGCCGCCATCGCGAAGCCAAGATCCGGGGGACAGGATCTCTGCTCCGCACCCGCCGGAGCGGGGAAGTGCCCCCGAAGGCTTCTCCATCGACACCGCTGCCATCTCCACCGCCATCTTCATCACCGCTCGCTGCTCCCATGAGGAGGGAGTAGTTCTCCATCGAGGCTCGGGGCTGTACCGGTAGCTATGTGGTTCATCTCTCTCCTATGTAGTTCAATACAATAATCTCATGAGCTGCCTTACATGATTGAGATTCATATGATGATGCTTGTAATCTAGATGTCATTATGCTAGTCAAGTGAGTTTTACTTATGTGATCTCCGGAGACTCCTCGTCCCACGTGTGTAAAGGTGACAAGTGTGTGCACCGTGTGGGTCTCTTAGGCTAGATTTCACGGAATACTTATTCACTCGTTGAATGGCATAGTGAGGTGCTTATTTATATCTCTTTATGATTGCAGCATGTTGTATCACAATTTATCCATGTGCTACTCTAGTGATTTGTTATTAAAGTAGTTTATTCCTCCCGCATGTGTGCAAAGGTGACAGTGCGTGCACCGTGTTAGTACTTGGTTTATGCTATGATCATGATCTCTTGTAGATTATGGAGTTAACTATTGCTATGATAATATTGATGTGATCTATTCCTCCTACATATGCATGAAGGTGAAAGTGTGCATGCTATGCTAGTACTTGGTTTAGTAGCGTTGATCTATCTTACACTAAAGGTTACTTAAACATGAGCATTATTGTGGAGCTTGTTAACTCCGGCATTGAGGGTTCGTGTAATCCTACGCAATGTGTTCATCATCCAACAAAAGTGTAGAGTATGCATTTATCCGTTCTGTTATGTGATCAATGTTGAGAGTGTCCACTAGTGAAAGTGTAATCCCTAGGCCTTGTTCCTAAATACCGCTGAGTTACTACTGCTTGTTTACTACTCGTTGCGTTACTACTTGCTGAGTTACTACCGCTTGTTTACTCGTTTCATCAGCATTACTCGCCGCAATACCAACACCATCAACTACACGCCAAGCACTTTTCTGGCACCGTTGCTACTGCTCATACTTATTTATACCACCTGTATTTCACTATCTCTTCGCCGAACTAGTGCACCTATTTGGTGTGTTGGGGACACAAGAGACTTCTTGCTTTGTGGTTGCAGGGTTGCATGAGAGGGATATCTTTGACCTCTTCCTCCCTGAGTTCGATAAACCTTGGGTATCCACTTAAGGGAAACTTGCTGCTGTTCTACAAACCTCTGCTCTTGGAGGCCCAACACTGTCTACAGGAAAGGAGGGGGAACGTAGACATCAGGTCGCAGACTCCGGCACCTCCAAAGCGGGTAAATCCCCTCTCGAGGAGGCTTCACCCGAAGAGGAGGGAAAAGCCTTCAACCCTTACGATGATGCCCTCGTCAGCTTGTAAGTTTCTTACACTTTTTCTTGTACCCGATATATTTGCATGTTAAGCGTTTCTTATACTCTTTCTTGATGCCCAGGGGCGACGAAGAAGAGGATCCTCCTGTTAACGCGACTGCTCTAACAAGCACGTCTCGTACTTTAGTAATCTCCGAGACTCGCCCTGACACGGACGAAACCTCGCCTCCTCAACAGGACATAGGACATCCAACTCCTGTCGTGAGCCCCCTTCCCCGTTGCCGAAAAGAGCGAGGACTGATCTGGGAAAAGAGTTGAGTCTCTTGACCGATAGCTCGGCGACTCCTCCTATGGACGATGTAAGTGCTTTTCTCATTCTTTTTTTGTTGTCGAACTTTTTCCCCAAGTTGATTTTCTCATGCGTGTTACTTTTCAGCCTTTTGATGAAAGAATTTATTCGTCTTGGTACCCAATTTATCGGGTACCGTGACGATGCTAATAAGTTGAAAGGTATTCCTCTCTTGCTTCTTTTCATCGAGTAGATTTTCCCCTTCTATTTTGTCATAACATTGTCATCCTTTATTTTGCTAGAGGCATTTTCTGAGGATAATAAGCGCGTTGATGATCTTGCCCTCAAGCTGTAGGAAAGCGAAAAAGCTCGCGAAAAGGCTGAGTTAGACGCTGCCGCTGTCGAGGGTCTTCGAAAAAGGCTCCATGACGCGGAAAATGCCTTGAGCGAGAACACAACTCGACAATCTGCTCGCGAGGAAGACATCATCGCCCGCCTGGAGTCGTAAAATCGGCGCTTCGTTAGTAAGTGCTCCAACCACTTTGACTTCTCGCGAACCTTTGCTTTTCCGTGCACTTGTTGACAACCCGGAATTTGTTTCAGCTGGGAAGATGCATCAGGATTTTGAACTCGAAAAGCCCAAAGATGATCGCCTTCTTGACGCTCTTTCTCTTCTTGAGATTCATGGAGATGAAGTGCGCCAAAGCATCAGCGATGCGAAGTCGGCGTTTACTCGGCTTTTTCCCTACTTCCTCACGAAGAAAGAGCAGCCTGACACCTTTGCTGCCCTGGCCAAGCAATTCATTCCCGAAGAAGATCTTGGGTTGGGCCTCCGGCAAGAGGGCTTGAAGATTGGCCTTGAAGGCACCATCGCCCTGGTTGCCGAAAGCCAGCAAAGCATCGACTGGGCGAAGGTTGGTGATGTGAAGAAGATGGAGACGAAGAGGTGGCAATCCTTGATTAAGGCTGCCAAGCCGAACTCGAAGAAAACCTCTCCTTCCTCGGATGCAAACCAACTCCTTCCCCTAGTTCTACAAAGCCGGAGGTCAAGTAGACCGTCTTGTCCTTGCTTTTTGCTTTGTTCATCCTCTTTTGTTACTATCGCCGTAGTAGCTTTTGCGACAGCTTATCATTGGTTCACTAGGAACCCTCTTTTGTAATCTCATGTAAATATCCAAATGAATCAATGGAAAGCTATTTTGCCAAGTTATTGATGTCGAAATTTTCTTCTCCAGTTGGTTTTTGACAACTATACCGTGGTGCCTCGTTCTTCGGATGTGTTACCAGCCACGTCTTACTCGAGAAAAACTTATGTTGACGATTTTATTGAAGGTTCCTCGGGCGCTGATCAGATGGAAGATTTGAACGAACTTCGACAGCAACTGCAGTCGATGAAAAAACAGGCTCTCGTGATAATGGAGCAATCTCGAAGATCTTCCGAGAAGGAAAAACTTGCTCTTCAACAGGCTCAAGAAGCCCTAGTGTTAAAGGAAGCCGCGGTTATTGAAGCTGCAAAAGCTACTTCGCGGGAAGATTATATGCTTCAACTGATGAATGACTCTAGCTTGGATATGGCATGTATACTTTCTGAATTTGACTTTTGCCATCTTTATCTTACTTGTTTTTCCACATCTAGCTGATGCTTTCCGCTGGGTAGGTTCTTTTTTGGATACTGCTGCCGAAGATCAACGTGTTGAAGCTAGATCCAATGTGCTTCTCAAACTTGCACTGGAACATGGTTCTAACTTTTGGGCTACGCTTGAACGTACCCGACAAATCGTCAGATTTCAGGACCGCGCAAGTCAAGTCCGCGATTTTCTTGATTTCTGCACAAGGACATTAGCCCTGGTTTATAATACCATGTTTCCCCGCAATCCTCCGCCGGAAACTCTTCCTGCTCTGATGGACAAATTTCGGGATGCTCCTCGAATCCATTGCGCAGAAGGATTTCTCATCCTTCTCCTTCTTCTGCTGTTTCTTCGCCTTGGTTGATCTTTCAGCTATTTCATCCCGAAACACGCCAGGTGGTATTGCGAGACATTGCGACCCGATGTTTGCAAGAACATCGGCTTCATCGTTGCTGACTCTGCTGATATGATTTACTTCGCATCCGTTGAACAGCCTCTCAAGCTCATTATATACTTCCTTGTAGGCTACCATACTATCATTGACTGCGTCTCATTGATTCATCACCTGTTGAGCCACTAGCTGAGAATCACCAAAGATTTTTAATCGAGTTGCACCGCACGCTTTCGCCATCTTCATCCCGTGTATAAGTGCTTCATACTCTGCTTCATTATTAGATGCATTTGGAAACGTCATCCGTAGCACGTATTTCAGCTTGTCGCCTTGAGGTGATACTAGTATCACGCCTGCTCCAGCTCCTTCTAATCTCTTGGACCCGTCAAAGTTCATAGTCCAAGTTCTCGACAAATCTGGAGGTCCCGTGTTTTGTAGCTCCATCCACTCTGCGATGAAGTCTGGTAAGATCTGTGACTTTATTGCATTTCTTTTTTCGTATGTGATGTCCCGAGGGGAAAGTTCTATTCCCCAAAGGGAGACACGACCCGTAGCTTCTGGATTGTTTAATATGTTGGATAAAGGCGCCTCATTGACCACTATTATCGGATGCGCCGAAAAATAATGTCGCAGTTTTCTTGCGGTTGTAAACACTCCATATGCTAGCTTCTGGTACTGCGGGTACCACTGTTTTGATGGCGATAAAACTTCGCTGACGAAGTATACCGATCGCTGCACTCTGTGGAGTTTTCCTTCTTCTTCTCTTTCGACCACAAGGACAGTGCTGACAACCTGAGGCGTGGTTGCGATGTATAACAGGAGAGGCTCCTTCTCCTTAGGCGCCACCAGGATTGGTGGTGTCGAGATTGTGCGCTTAAGGTCCTCAAAAGCTCTGTCTGCTTCTTCGTTCCACTGGAACTTCTCGCCTTGTTTGATCAAAGCGTATAACGGCAACGCCTTTTCTCCTAGCCTGGCGACGAATCTGCTTAGAGCTGCAACTCGCCCAGTCAGCTGTTGTATTTCCTTCAACTTTGTTGGCTTCCGCATCGTCACGATGGCTTGGATTTTCTCTGGATTGGCCTTGATTCCTCTTTCTGAAACCATGAACCCGAGAAGTTCTCCTGCAGGAACGCCAAAAGAGCACTTTGTCAAGGTTGTCGAATGTGTCCTTCAGATCCTCGATCAACGTTAACCCCTTTTTTGTTGTTATGACGACATCGTCGATGTACACTTGTACGTTCTTGCCAATCTGTGTGGCGAGACACTTCTGCATCATCCTCTGGTATGTTGCTCCCGCGTTTTTCAATCCAAAGGGCATTGTTCTATAGCAGAACACGCCATAAGGTGTTATAAAAGCTGTTTTGACCTTGTCGTCTTCTTTTAATCTGATCTGGTTATAACCGGAATATGCGTCCAGGAAGGAAAGACGTTCACAGCCTACCGTGGAGTCGATAATTTGATCGATCCTTGGGAGGGGAAGTGATCCTTTGGACAATGTTTATTGAGACACGTGAAGTCGACGCACATGCGAAGGACCTTTGTGTTTTTCTTCGGGACCAGTACTGGGTTGGCTACCCACGTGGCATCTGTATGTAACTCTTTGATAAAGCCGGCTTCTCTGAGTCGATCGATTTCTGACAGCATAGCTTTGCGGTTTGGTTCCGAAAAATGCCGCAAAGGTTGTTTAATTGGTCTCGCCATTGGATCTAAGTTAAGGTGGTGCTCGGCAAGTTCCCTGGGTACTCCTGGCATGTCAGCTGGACACCATGCGAAGATTTCCCAGCGCTCACGGAGGAACTCGACGAGTGCGCTTTCCTATGCGAGGTCCATGTTTGCTGCAATGGACGTTGTTTTCTTCGGATTTGTCGTGTGAATCTGTACCTCCTTAGAATTTTTGGTAGTGTCAAAGGTTGGTTGTTTGAGTGGCCTCCCCACATCTGGCAGTACATCGTAGTCAGTTGTTAATCTTGACGCCATATACTCTGCTTGCATCCCGAAAGTCTCTGACAGTCGATGAAAATCCTTGTCGCACTTATCAGCTAACGCGAAACTTTTTTTTACTGTAATTGGTCCCTTAGGTCCAGGGAGCCTCCACAATAAGTATGTGTAGTGTGGTACTGCCATAAACCTGGCATAGACTGGTCGTCCCAACAAAGCGTGATACTGCGACGGGAAATCCACAACCTCAAACTCCAGCCTTTCTATCCTGTAATTCTCTCGGGTCCCAAACTGAACATCGAGATTGATCTTCCCCAACGGATAACTCGGCTTGTATGGTGTGATCCCATGGAAACGTGTGTCGGTTGGTTTTAGGTTCTCCAGGGATATATTCATTTTCCTCAATGTATCCGCGTACATAAGGTTTAAAATGCTGCCTCCATCTATGAATACTCGTGAAACGTCGAATCCTGCGATCACAGCCGGTAAATCAACGCTGATTGCCCTGGTCGAGGGACTTGCTGCGGGTGGTATGCTATGGTGAAGCCAATGTCTTGCCCCGACCAATTCTGGTACTCAATTGTTGGTGGAGGCATCTTTTCTGCCATGAACACTTGTCGCGAAATTACTTTCTGAGCTCTGTTGGATGGCCTGGCTTTCTGAATCATCGAGACCGCGCCATTGGTGTCGATATAAGGAGGTGGGTTTGGAGCCGCCGCTATTTGTAACTGATGTCGATTTGCATCCGTAATTGCGGGTGGAGGTGGAAGGTGGATCTCACTTCTCGGCCCCTGAGGGTTTCTATTTATTGCCTGTGTGTTGGTATGCCCCGCAAATCTATGCAATTCTAGAAAAGTACGACAATCCTTCTGCAGATGCCCTGACTGCCTCTTTCCATTGTTGTCGAGGTAGAAGTGCATTTGACATGGTCCGTTTAAGAGGTCCTCGGGTGAGACATACGGCCTCTGAAACCTTGGTCCATTATTTTGTTGACTGGGACGGGAGTCGTCCTTGTAATCGCTGCGTTGCTCGCCACTCCTTTGATAATCATCTCGATTGTTTCCTCCATTTTTTTCTCGAAATCCAGCCGATATTTGGCCAGGAGCATCATAATTTGAAAACTGTCGAGGAAATTGATACGTTCCAAACGTATCTATAATTTCTTATGTTCCATGCTACTTTTATGATGATACTCACATGTTTTATACACATTATATGTCATTATTATGCATTTTCCGGCACTAACCTATTGACGAGATGCCGAAGAGCCGATTGTTGTTTTCTGCTCGTTTTTGGTTTCAGAAATCCTAGTAAGGAAATATTCTCGGAATTGGACGAAATCAACGCCTAGGGGCCTATTTTTCCACGAAGCTTCCGAAGACCGGAGGAGATACGAAGTGGGGCCACGGGCGCCGCCACACTAGGGCGGCGCGGCCTAGAGGGGCCCGCGCGGCCCTAGCGTGTGGGGCCCCCGTGACGCCTCCTGACCTGCCCTTCCGCCTACTTAAAGCCTTCGTCGCGAAACCCCCAGTACCGAGAGCCACGATACGGAAAACCTTCCAGAGACGCCGTCGCTGCCAATCCCATCTTGGGGGATTCAGGAGATCGCCTCCGGCACCCTGCCGGAGAAGGGAATCATCTCCCGGAGGTCTCTTCATCGCCATGATCGCCTTCGGATCGATGTGTGAGTAGTGCACCCCTGGACTATGGGTCCATAGCAGTAGCTAGATGGTTGTCTTCTCCTCATTGTGCTATCATGTTAGATCTTGTGAGCTGCCTATCATGATCAAGATCATCTATTTGTAATCCTACATGTTGTGTTTGTTGGGATCCGATGAATATTGAATACTATGTCAAGTTGATTATCAATCTATCATATATGTTGTTTATGTTCTTGCATGCTCTCCGTTGCTAGTAAAGGCTCTGGCTAAGTTGATACTTGTGACTCCAAGAGGGAGTATTTATGCTCGATAGTGGATTCATGCCTCCATTGAATCGGGACGAGTGACGTAAAGTTCTAAGGTTGTGGATGTCTTGTTGCCACTAGGGATAAAACATCAATGCTTTGTCTAAGGATATTTGTGTTGATTACATTACGCACCATACTTAATGCAATTGTCCATTGTTTGCAACTTAATACTGGAAGGGGTTCGGATGATAACTCTGAAGGTGGACCTTTTAGGCATAGATGCATGCTCGGATAGCGGTCTATGTACTTTGTCGTAATGCCCTGATTAAATCTCATAGTACTCATCATGATATATGTATGTGCATTGTTATGCCTTCTTTATTTGTCAATTGCCCAATTGTAATTTGTTCACCCAACATCTCGTTTATCTTATGGGAGAGACACCACTAGTGAACTGTGGACCCCGGTCCAATTCTTTACATCCGAAATACAATCTATCGCAATTGTTCTTTACTGTTCTTCGCAAACAAACATCATCTTCCACACTATACATCTAATCCTTTGTTTACAGCAAGCCGGTGAGATTGACAACCTCACTGTTACGTTGGGGCAAACTACTTTGATTGTGTTGTGCAGGTTCCACGTTGGCGCCGGAATCCTGGTGTTGCGCCGCACTACACTCCGCCACCAACAACCTTCACGTGCTTCCTCGACTCCTACTGGTTCGATAACCTTGGTTTCTTACTGAGGGAAAACTTGCTGCTGTACGCATCACACCTTCCTCTTGGGGTTCCCAGCGGACGTGTGCTTACACGCCATCAAGCATTTTTTCTGGCGCCGTTGCCGGGGAGATCAAGACACGCTGCAAGGGGAGTCTTCCACATCCAATCTCTTTACTTTGTTTTTGTCTTGCTTTACTTTATTTTATTTACTGCTTTGTTTGCTTCTTATATCAAAAACACAAAAAAATTAGTTGCTAGATTTACTTTATTTACTGTCTTGTTCTCTATATTGAAAACACAAAAAAAATTAGTTACTTGCATTTACTTTATTTTGTTATCATGACTAGTCCTGTAGTTGTTACTCTATCACCTGAGGAATCGATCTTCACTTTTAAACAAGGTGGTGAAGAGAGTTTTAAGGAAGCTTGGTCTAGAATTTTTGATTCTTATAGTAAAACTGAACCTAAAATGACTCTAAGTTTGCTTCTTAGTAACTTTTACTTTGGGCTTATTCTTCGCTATAGATATGCCTTAGATGCTGTAGTGGGAGGAGATTTCCTTTATTGTGATGGGGATCAAGCTTTTAATGCCATAAAAAATTGGTTACATCATCTAGCTCCGCTAATAATTTTGATCCATCTCTTGTTAGTATTTATAATAGATTGAACACCCTTGAGACAAGTGTATCTTGCTTAAAAGAAGGGTATGGTCGGATTCGTGAGCATTTTGATTATGTTCCAATAAACTCTGAACCTTCAATGTGGGACCCTACTATTAAAGTTACTATTGATGGTAAAAATTTTAATGTCCGTTGTGATATTATGACTGAATTTTGCCTTATGCCTCAAAGTATTTATAAATCTTTGACACTCTGGGGACTTACTGAAGGTGGAGAAGGAATAACTCTCACTGATAACTCTGATATAATTCCTAAGGGAATAGCTGAAGGAGTATTCACAACCCTTCTTGGAAAAACAGTATCCACCGATTATCTCGTTATTGAATGTGTAGGTACAGGAAAAATCACACTTGGAAGATCCCTGCTGAAGCTCTTCGGAGTAACCATAGATGTGGAAAAAGGCACTCTAAATTCCTCCATACCTGGATGCAATCATATATTCCCCAAACCAAAGAGTAAGAATAAGAGTAAGAAGGGTAGGCGCAGAGCCTCTGGTAAGAATGCCAATGCTTCATCTCTTGATAATACTTGATACACACTTTACGCGCCTAGGCTGAAAGGCGTTAAAGAAAGCGCTTATGGGAGACAACCCATTATTTTACTTCGCACTTTATTTTATATTTGAGTCTTGGAAGTTGTTACTACTGTAGCAACATCTTCTTATCTTTATTTTATTGCATTGTTGTGCCAAGTAAAGTCTTTGATAGTAAAGTCAATACTGGATTTGGATTACTGCGCAGGAACAGATTTCTTGCTGTCACGAAATTGAGTCGCCCCTGCTGTAGAAAATTTATAAAAATCTTCCAATTTACGTGCGTAATCCTCAGATATGTACGCAACTTTCATTCAATTCGGGCATTTTCATCTGAGCAAGTCTGGTGCCTCTAAAAAATTCGTCTTTACGAACTGTTCTGTTTTGACAGATTCTGCCTTTTATTTCGCATTGCCTGTTTTGCTATGTTTGATGGATTTCTTTGTTCCATTAACTTTCAGTAGCTTTGTGCAATGTCCAGAAGTGTTAAGAATGATTACGTCTCCTCTGAATATATGAATTTTCAATTATGCACTAACCCTCTAATGAGATTGTTTTGAGTTTGGTGTGGAGGAAGTTTTCAAGGGTCAAGAGAGGAGGATGATACAATATGATCAAGAAGAGTGAAAAGTCTAAGCTTGGGGATGCCCCCGTGGTTCATCCCTGCATATTTTAAGAATACTCAAGCATCTAAGTTTGGGGATGCCCAAGGCATCCCTTCTTCATCGACAACTTATCAGGTCACCTCTAGTGAAACTATATTTTTATTCCGTCACATCTTATGTGCTTTACTTGGAGCGTCTGTTAGTTTTTATTTTTGTTTTTGTTTGAATAAAATCGGATCCTAGCATTCTTTGTTTGGGAGAGAAACACGCTCCGCTGTTTCGTATGAACACATATGTTCTTAGCTTTATTCTTAATGTTCATTGCGAAGGTTGAACTACTTCATTCATTGTTATATGGTTGGAAACGGAAAATGCTGCATGTGGTAAATTGTATAATGTCTTGAATAATGAGATACTTGGCAATTTTTATGCTCATATAGATCATGTTTAAGCTCTTGCATCATGTACTTTGTACCCATTAATGAATAACTACATAGAGCTTGTTAAAATTTGGTTTGCATGATTGATCTCTAGAGTCTAGATATTTTCTGGTTAAGGTGTTTGAACAACAAGGAGACAATGTAAAGTCTTATAATACTTACAATATGTTCATATGTAAGCTTTGCTGCACCTTTTATACTTGAGTTTGCTTCAAACAACCTTGCTAGCCTAGCCTTGTATTGAGAGGAATTCTTCTCGTGCATCCAAATCCTTGAGCCAACAACCATGCCATTTGTGTCCACCATACCTACCTACTACATGGTATTTCTCCACCATTCCAAAGTAAATTACTTGAGTGCTACCTTTAAAATTCTATTCCTTTGTCTTTGCAATATATAGCTCATGGGAAAATTAGCCTTAAAAACTATTGTGGTGAAGAATATGTACTTATGTGTCTTATTTCTTAATAAGTTGCTTGTTGAGCGGTAACCATGTTTCTGGGGACGCCATCAACTTTTACCTTTGTTGAATATCATGTGAGTTGCTATGCATGTTCGTCTTGTCTGAAGTAAGGGCGATTTTCATGATAAAATGGTTTGAGTATGCATATTGTTAGAGAAGAACATTGGGCCGCTAACTAAAGCCATGATACATGGTGGAAGTTTCAGTGTGGACAATCAATCCTCAATCTCTTATGAGAATTTTAACTGGTGTTGAATGCTTATGCATTAAAGAGGAGTCCACTATCTGTTGTCTATGTTGTCCCGGTATGGATGTCTAAGTTGAGAATAACCAAAAGCGAGAAATCCAATGCGAGCTTTCTCCTTAGACCTTTGTACAGGCGGCATAGAGGTACCCCTTTGTGACACTTGGTTGAAACATATGCTATGCTATGATAATCCATGTTAATCCAAGCTAATTAGGACAAGGTGTGAGCACTATTGGTATACTATGCATGAGGCTTTATAAGATGTCTTATACATAACACATATGCTTCATTACTACCGTTGACAAAATTGTTTCTTGTTTTCAAAATGAAAAGCTCTAGCACAAAAATAGTAATCCATGCTTCCCCTCTGCGAAGGGCCTATCTTCTACTTTATTGTTGAGTCAGTTTACCTACTTCTTTCTATCTCAGAAGCAAACACTTGTATCAACTGTGTGCATTGATTCTTACATGTTTACCTATTGCACTTGTTATATTACTTTGTGTTGACAATTATCAATGAGATAAATATGTTGAAGTTGAAAGCAACCGCTGAAACTTATATCTTCCTTTGTGTTGCTTCAATGCCTTTACTAAGAATTTATTGCTTTATGAGTAACTCTTATGCAAGTCATTGTCTTGAAAGTATTATTCATGAAAAGTCTTTGCTATATGATTCATTTGTTTACTCATTATCTTCACCATTGCTTCGAATCGCTGCATTCATCGCATATGCTTTACAATAGTATTGATCAAGATTATGATAGCATGTCACTTCAGAAATTATCTTTGTTAACGTTTACCTACTCGAGGGCGAGTAGGAACTAAGCTTGGGGATGCTTGATGCGTCCCAAACGTATCTATAATTTCTTATGTTCCATGCTACTTTTATGATGATACTCACATGTTTTATACACATTATATGTCATTATTATGCATTTTCCGGCACTAACCTATTGACGAGATGCCGAAGAGCCAGTTGTTATTTTCTGCTGTTTTTGGTTTCAGAAATCCTAGTAAGGAAATATTCTCGGAATTGGACGAAATCAACGCCCAGGGGCCTATTTTTTCACGAAGCTTCCAGAAGACCGGAGGAGATACGAAGTGGGGCCACGGGGCGCCGCCACACTAGGGAGCCACGATACGGAAAACCTTCCAGAGACGCCGCCGCCGCCAATCCCATCTCGGGGGATTCAGGAGATCGCCTCCGGCACCCTGCCGGAGAGGGGAATCATCTCCCGGAGGTCTCTTCATCGCCATGATCGCCTTCGGATCGATGTGTGAGTAGTCCACCCCTGGACTATGGGTCCATAGCAGTAGCTAGATGGTTGTCTTCTCCTCATTGTGTTATCATGTTAGATCTTGTAATCCTACATGTTGTGTTTGTTGGGATCCTACATGTTGTGTTTGTTGGGATCCGATGAATATTGATTACTATGTCAAGTTGATTATCAATCTATCATATATGTTGTTTATGTTCTTGCATGCTCTCCGTTGCTAGTAGAGGCTCTGGCCAAGTTGATACTTGTGACTCCAAGAGGGAGTATTTATGCTCGATAGTGGGTTCATGCCTCCATTAAATGCGGGACGGTGACGGAAAGTTCTAAGGTTGTGGATGTCTTGTTGCCACTAGGGATAAAACATCGATGCTTTGTCTAAGGATATTTGTGTTGATTACATTACGCACCATACTTAATGCAATTGTCTGTAGTTTGCAACTTAATACTGGAAGGGGTTCGGATGATAACCTGAAGGTGGACTTTTTAGGCATAGATGCATGCTGGATAGCGGTCTATGTACTTTGTCGTAATGCCCTGATTAAATCTCATAGTACTCATTGATACGTCTCCAACGTATCTATAATTTCTGATGTTCCATGCTTGTTTTATGACAATACCGACATGTTTTGTTCACACTTTATGTCATTATTATGCGTTTTCCGGAACTAACCTATTGACGAGATGCCGAAAGGCCGGTTGTTGTTTTACTGCTGTTTTTGGTTCCGGAAAGGCTGTTCGGGCAATATTCTCGGAATTGGACGAAATCAACGCCAAACCTCCTATTTTTCCCGGAAGGCTCAGAACACCGAAGGAGAGTCGGAGGAGAGCCGGGGGCCCACACCATAGGGCCGCGCGGGCCAGACCCTGGCCGCGCCGGCCTAGGGTGAGGCCACCCTGTCAGCCCTCCTGCGCCGCCTCTTCGCCTATAAAACCCCTTTCGACCTAAAAACGCGGTACCTCTTGACGAAACTCCAAAAAGACTCCGGGGCGCCGCCACATCGCGAAACTCCAATTCGGGGACGAAGTCTCCGTTCCGGCACCTGCGGGACGGGGAATTGCCCCGGAGCCATCTCCACCGCCGTCTTCACCGCCATCGCTGCCTCCATGATGAGGAGGGAGTAATCCACCCCGAGGCTGAGGGCTCCGCCTGTAGCTATGTGGTTCATCTCTCTCCCATGTACCTCAATACAATAATCTCATGAGCTGCTTTACATGATTGAGATTCATATGAGTTTTGTATCACTACTATTCTATGTGCTACTCTAGTGATGTTATTAAAGTAGTTTTATTCCTCCTGCACGGTGTAATGGTGACGAGTGTGTGCATCCGTGTTAGTACTTGGCGTAGGCTATCATTATGATCTCTTGTAGATTATGAAGTTAACTATTGCTATGATGGTATTGATGTGATCTATTCCTCCTACATAGTGTGATGGTGACGAGTGTGCATGCTATGTTAGTTCTTGGTGTAATTGTGTTGATCTATCTTACACTCTAAGGTTATTTAAATATGAACATTGAATATTGTGGAGCTTGTTAACTCCGACATTGAGGGTTCGTGTAATCCTACACGATTAGCGGTGTTCATCATCCAACAAAAGAGTGTAGAGTAGTCCTATTATGTGATCATTGTTGAGAGTGTCCACTAGTGAAAGCAGGATCCTGGGCCTTGCTTCCAAGCATCGAATCTCCGTTTGTTTCTTGTTTTGTTGCATGTTTACTCGCTGCCATATTTTATTCAGATTGCTATTACCACTCATACTCATCCATATTACTTGCATCTCACTATCTCTTCGCCGAACTAGTGCACCTTTACATCGACAAGTGTATTAGGTGTGTTGGGGACACAAGAGACTTCTTGCTTTGTGGTTGCAGGGTTGCTTGAGAGGGATATCTTTGACCTCTTCCTCCCTGAGATCGATAAACCTTGGGTGATCCACTTAAGGGAAACTTTCTTATGTTCTACAAACCTCTGCTCTTGGAGGCCCAACACTGTCTACAAGAATAGAAGCTCCCGTAGACATCAAGCTATTTTCTGACGCCGTTGCCGGGGAGGAAAGGTAAAAGGTACTCACACTCCGGATCTCGGCTACTAAGCTATTTTCGCCGTTGTAAGTACTCGAAGCTATTTCCTTTAGATCCTGCAATTGCATCTTTTTGTTTCTTGTTTACACTAGTAAGGCATAATGGAATACAACTATGAGCTTTTTATTTTATTTCCTAAGTTAAGACATGAATTGTGTGATGCGAAAATTAAAGAATCTATGGAGCCTCAATTGCATGCTAGTAGCAATGTTATTAGTATGAACGCAATCACTGCTAATGCTATGGATAAGTCTAAGCTTGGGGAAGCTAGTTTCTGTGATCTTTTTAGCTTCCCATCCTTAGGGGAGAAAATTTGTTATGATAATGCTTTATCTCCCATATGCGATAACTCTAATTATGCTTGTGATATTTTAAATCCACCTACTGCAAGTACTGCTTTCAAGATACCCATGAAAATTATTGAACGTGTTATTGATAACCGCTATGAAGGGGATGGAACTGTCCATCCCGGAGATCATTCTTGTTTTTACATGAATTATGCGGGTTATTCAAGTGTGCGGGTATCTCTATGGATGAAGTGAGGAAGAAGCTATTCTCTTTTTCGTTGTCACGGTAAAGCGGCGCATTGGTATAAATTGTTGAAGAATAGTCATTCTCTTGGTTGGGAGGAAATTGTACCTCTCTTTTATTCTAAATTTTATCATCCTCATGAAGTGCATATTGATAGGAATTATATTTATAACTTTTATCCTCGTGATGGAGAGAGTATTTCTCAAGCGTGGGGGAGATTGAAGTCACTAATGCTCAAATGTCCCATTCATGAGCTCCCACGTAATGTTATTGTTAACAATTTTTATGCGAGGCTTTCAGGACAACACAAGGACTATCTGGATGCACGTTCGGAGGGATCTTTCACAAGCAAGGAGGTTGAAGCTAGGTGGGATCTTCTTGATCGGATTGAGGAGAACGGCTGAAGGATGGGAGAACGACAAAGGTAAAGAGTCAGGTATAAATTATGATTATGAATGCATTGAAGCTTTTGTGGATACCGATAAATTTCGAAATATGAGTGCTACTTATGGTCTTGACTCTCAAGTTGCTGCAAATCTTTATAAAGCCTTTGCTTCTCATTTTGAATTGCCTAAAAATAATTTTGATAAGTATCATGAACCTTTTAAAGAGGCTTGCATGAAGAATGAAATTGTTGTTAATTATTGCAATAAGCATGCTCAAACTCCTAAGAATGCTATTTCTTATAAGCATGTTAATTTTTGTGGAATACATAGACCTTGTGGAATTAATCAAATCAAAGATGAATATTGTATCCATCATGCTAATGAAAAAACTAGAAAGTGGTTTAGGGCTTTAGATGATCTTGGTAAAAAAGTTTGTGCCCTCTATCCTTTTATTTGTGAAGTTTGCCATGAAGTGGGTCATTTTAATTTTCAATGCTCCTCCAATGATAATTTTAACCCAATGAGTGCTACAAATTTGTATTGTGATGATGAAATTACTCCTAATCAGCATGATGAACTTACTTTATTTTTGGGGTGTGAAGAGCTGTCGAGAAAAATCTCTTTGTTACATATGAGTGATCTTGATATTGATGATGTCCTGCATGGGTGTTTTTCTTATTGCATTGATAATAGCCATACAAATACTTACATACAAAATATTTTAGAAGATGACACCTTGCCAAAATATGATAGGACCATTGTGTGTTTTCAACTAATTAATGAAAAGGAGGGATCCTGCCAAGTTTCTTCTATTGTTTACGAAAGTAAATCAGGTTATGCGAACAAGCCACCCTTCAAGCCTCTTCCTCCTAAAAAAGGGAACGAGGAGAAGGAAGAGAAGAAGAAGAAGAAAAAGGGAACGAAGAAGAAGAAGAAGGAGAATAAAAAGAAAGAGGTAACGGCGTATCCCCACGTGAATGAGATAACGCTAGGTAACAAGTAAGTATGTTGCTCCTAATGATTATTGTGATAATGAATCTGAATACGATAATCTTCCTATGCCCTTTACATACATTAGCAATCATGATTTGAATGAGCACACTACTTTTGATATTGCAAATCTCCGGGAAACTAATTCAGAAAATGATGATGATAATAATTGCCATAGTGTCGGTGCTATCCATGCTTCCTCCCATAATGATATAGAAAGCTCTAAGCTTGGGGAAGAGGTGTTTGAAAATCCTTTAGCTACTGGTCATTATGTTCTTGATACATCTCCTTCTAATAACAATGATGGTGTGGACACAGATAAACCGACTGTGAAAGATAACTATTCTATTTCTTATGATGACACTGTGCCTCCGACCTTTGATGATTATTATAAAGAATGCTACGATATAGGTTATAACTATCCTTATGAAACTTGTCATAGTCATGACTGGATTACCAAAAAAAATTCTTTTAATATGCAACTTGTTTACCATGTTCAAATTCTTGATAATAATCTTGCTCCAATTATTATTAGTGAGAATAACTCTTCTTATGCCAAAATTAATGATACTTCTATGCATATGAACCATGATAAGAATGTTTTAAGTGATGGGTATATTGTGGATTTCATCAATGATGCTACTGAAAGTTATTATGAGAGAGGGAAATATGGTTATATGCACCTTAATAATATTAAGTTTCCCCTCTTTATGTTAAGAATCTTGAAGTTACTCGTGTTTTATCCTCTTATGCTTGTCACTTTGTTCTTCATGAATTCATTTGTGTACAAGACTCCTCTTCATAGGAAGCATGTTAGACTTAAATGTGTTTTGGATTTGCTTCTTGATGCTCTCTTTTTGCTCCAAATACTATTTCCTGCGAGTGCAACATTAAAGCTACTTGAGCCCATCTTAATGGCTATAAAGAAAGAACTTCTTGGGAGATAACCCATGTGTTATTTTGCTACAGTACTTTGTTTTATATTTGTGTCTTGGAAGTTGTTACTACTGTAGCAACCTCTCCTTATCTTAGTTTTGTGTTTTGTTGTGCCAAGTAAAGTCGTTGATAGCAAGGTTGATACTAGATTTGGATTACTTGCACGAAACAGATTTCTTTGCTGTCACGAATCTGGGCAAAATTCTCTGTAGGTAACTCAGAAAATTATGTCAATTTACGTGAGTGATCCTCAGATATGTACGCAACTTTCATTCAATTTGAACATTTTCATTTGAGCAAGTCTGGTGCCTCGATAAAATCCATCTTTACGGACTGTTCTGTTTTGACAGATTCTGCCTTTTATTTCGCATTGCCTCTTTTGCTATGGTGGATGAATTTCTTTGTTCCATTAATGTCCAGGTAGCTTTATGCAATGTCCAGAAGTGTTAAAAATGATTGTGTCACCTCTGAACATGTTAATTTTTATTGGGCACTAACCCTCTAATGAGTTGTTTCGAGTTTGGTGTGGAGGAAGTTTTCAAGGGTCAAGAGAGGAGGATGATATACTATGATCAAGAAGAGTGAAGGGTCTAAGCTTGGGGATGCCCCGGTGGTTCACCCCTGCATATTTCAAGAAGACTCAAGCGTCTAAGCTTGGGGATGCCCAATGCATCCCCTTCTTCATCGACAACTTATCAGGTTTCTTCTCTTGAAACTATATTTTTATTCGGTCACATCATATGTACTTTACTTGGAGCGTCTGTTTGTTTTTGTTTTTGTTTGAATAAATGCTTGTATGGGAGAGAGACACGCTCCGCTGGTTCGTATGAACACATGTGTTCTTAGCTTTTAATGTTCATGGCGAAGGTTGAAGCTGCTTCGTTAATTGTTATATGGTTGGAAACGGAAAATGCTACATGTAGTAATTGGTATGATGTCTTGAATAACTTGATACTTGGCAATTGCTTGTGCTCTTGTTTAAGCTCTTGCATCATATACTTTGCACCTATTAGTGAAGAAATACATAGAGCTTGTTAAAATTTGGTTTGCATGAGTGGTTTCTCTAGAGTCTAGATATTTTCTAGTGAGGTGTTTGAACAACAAGGAAGACGATGTATAGTCCTATAATGCTTGTAATATGTCTTTTATGTAAGTTTTGATGTACTAGTTCGTGCTTGTGTTTGCTTCAAACAACCTTGCTAGCCTAAAACCTTGTATCGAGAGGGAATACTTCTCATGCATCCAAATCCTTGAGCCAAACAACACTATGCCATTTGTGTCCACCATACCTACCTACTACATGGTATTTCATGCCATTCCAAAGTAAATTGCTTGAGTGCTACCTTTAAACAATTCAAAATTTATCACCTCTGATTTGTGTCAATGTTTTATAGCTCATGAGGAAGTATGTGGTGTTTATCTTTCAATCTTGTTGGGCAACTTTCACCAATGGACTAGTGGCTTCATCCGCTTATCCAATAATTTTGCAAAAAGAGCTGGCGCGGGGTTCCCAGCCCCCAATTAATCAACCTTCATTAATAATTCTCTTCACATGTTTTGCTCTGATTCATCAGTAAGCAACTTAATTTTGCAAATAGACACTCCTTCATGGTATGTGAATGTTGGAAGGCACCCGAGGATTCGGTTAGCCATGGCTTGTGTAAGCAAAAGGTTGGGAGGAGTGTCATCCATAAATAAAACTAAAGTACATGTGTAAACAAAAGAGAAGAGGGATGATCTACCTTGCTTGGTAGAGATAACGTCCTTCATGGGAGCCGCTCTTTGAAGGTCCGCACTGGCAAGGGGGTTAGAGTACCCGCTACCATTCGTTGACAACAACATACACCTCTCAAAACTTTATTTTTATGCTCTCTTTATGTTTTCAAAATAGAAGCTCTAGCACAAATATAGCAATCGATGCTTTCCTCTTTGAAGGACCTTTCTTTTACTTTTATTGTTGAGTCAGTTCACCTATTTCTCTCCATCTCAAGAAGCAAACACTTGTGTGAACTGTGCATTGATTCCTACATATTTGCATATTGCATTTGTTATATTGCTTTGCATTGACAACTATCCATGAGATATACATGTTACAAGTTGAAAGCAACCGCTGAAACTTAATCTTCCATTGTGTTGCTTCAATACCTTTACTAAGAATTTATTGCTTTATGAGTAACTCTTATGCAAGACTTATTGATGCTTGTCTTGAAAGTACTATTCATGAAAAGTCTTTGCTATATGATTCAATTGTTTACTCATTGCATTTACATTGTTTCGAATCGCTGCATTCATCTCATATGCTTTACAATAGTATGATTAAGATTATGTTGGTAGCATGTCACCTCAGAAATTATCTTTTATCGTTTACCTACTCGAGGACGAGTAGGAACTAAGCTTGGGGATGCTGATACGTCTCCAACGTATCTATAATTTCGATGTTCCATGCTTGTTTTATGACAATACCGACATGTTTTGTTCACACTTTATGTCATTGTTATGCGTTTTCCGGAACTAACCTATTGACGAGATGCCGAAAGGCCAGTTGTTGTTTTCTGCTGTTTTTGGTTCCAGAAAGGCTGTTCCGGCAATATTCTCGGAATTGGACGAAATCAACGCCAAACCTCCTATTTTTCCCGGAAGGCTCCAGAACACCGAAGGAGAGTCGGAGGAGAGCCAGGGGGCCCCACACCATAGGGCCGCGCGGGCCAGACCCTGGCCGCGCCGGCCTAGGGTGAGGCCACCCTGTCAGCCCTCCTGCGCCGCCTCTTCGCCTATAAAACCCCTTTCGACCTAAAAACGCAGTACCTCTTGACGAAACTCCAGAAAGACTCCAGGGGCGCCGCCACATCGCGAAACTCCAATTCGGGGGACAGAAGTCTCGTTCGGCACCTGCCGGGACGGGGAATTGCCCCGGAGCCATCTCCACCGCCGTCTTCACCGCCATCGCTGCCTCCATGATGAGGAGGGAGTAATCCACCCCGAGGCTGAGGGCTCCGCTGTAGCTATGTGGTTCATCTCTCTCCCATGTACCTCAATACAATAATCTCATGAGCTGCTTTACATGATTGAGATTCATATGAATTTTGTATCACTACTATTCTATGTGCTACTCTAGTGATGTTATTAAAGTAGTTTTATTCCTCCTGCACGGTGTAATGGTGACAGTGTGTGCATCCGTGTTAGTACTTGGCGTAGGCTATCATTATGATCTCTTGTAGATTATGAAGTTAACTATTGCTATGATGGTATTGATGTGATCTATTCCTCCTACTTAGTGTGATGGTGACAGTGTGCATGCTATGTTAGTTCTTGGTGTAATTGTGTTGATCTATCTTACACTCTAAGGTTATTTAAATATGAACATTGAATATTGTGGAGCTTGTTAACTCCGACATTGAGGGTTCGTGTAATCCTACACAGTTAGCGGTGTTCATCATCCAACAAAAGAGTGTAGAGTAGTCCTATTATGTGATCATTGTTGAGAGTGTCCACTAGTGAAAGCAGGATCCCTGGGCCTTGCTTCCAAGCATCGAATCTCCGTTTGTTTACTTGTTTTGTTGCATGTTTACTCGCTGCCATATTTTATTCAGATTGCTATTACCACTCATACTCATCCATATTACTTGCATCTCACTATCTCTTCGCCGAACTAGTGCACCTTTACATCCGACAAGTGTATTAGGTGTGTTGGGGACACAAGAGACTTCTTGCTTTGTGGTTGCAGGGGTTGCTTGAGAGGGATATCTTTGACCTCTTCCTCCCTGAGATCGATAAACCTTGGGTGATCCACTTAAGGGAAACTTGCTGCTGTTCTACAAACCTCTGCTCTTGGAGGCCCAACACTGTCTACAAGAATAGAAGCTCCCGTAGACATCACTCATCATGATATATGTATGTGCATTGTTATGCCTTCTTTATTTGTCAATTGCCCAACTGTAATTTGTTCACCCAACATCTGTTTATCTTATGGGAGAGACACCACTAGTGAACTGTGGACCCCGGTCCAATTCTTTACATCTGAAATACAATCTACGTAATTGTTCTTTACTTGTTCTTTGCAAACAAACATCATCTTCCACACTATACATCTAATCCTTTGTTTACGAGCAAGCCGGTGAGATTGACAACCTCACCGTTACGTTGGGGCAAAGTACTTTAATTGTGTTGTGCGGGTTCCACGTTGGCGCCGGAATCCCTGGTGTTGCGCCGCACTACACTCCGCCACCAACAACCTTCACGTGCTTCCTTGACTCCTACTGGTTCGATAACCTTGGTTTCTTACTGAGGGAAAACTTGCTGCTGTACGCATCACACCTTCCTCTTGGGGTTCCCAACGGACGTGTGCTTACACGCCATCAGAAATCGTCGCCTATTTTGAAAGTTTCGACTTCGATCCTCCTCAGGTGACCTGTTTTGCTTGTTGTGAACATCATCTTCTCCATCTGCCCACCGATTCGCTATCTCCATGAGTGCTGATATTGTTTTTGGGTTGGTTCTTCCCAAATCCTCGATAAAGTCCCTCCTTCGAATACCAGCAACAAATGCATCTATTGCTCTCTCGTCAGATATATTCTCCGCCGAGTTTTTGATGATGTTCCACCTCTGGATATACGTCCTCATTGATTCGTCGTGTTTCTGTCTACGGGCCCTCAACTGCTCCAATGATGCAGGTTTCTTGCACGTGGATCGGAAATTCTTCACGAATATATCCTCGAAGCTTTCCCAGCTGTCGATAGATCCAGGAGGCAGCTTCTTTATCCACGATCGTGCGGCTCCACTCAAGTGTACTTGAATGCTCTGCATGGTTGTTGCTCTGGTTCCTCCTATCAACTTTACCGTCTCGAGATAGTCAACCAACCAGTCTTCAGGATCTTGCAAGCCATCGAATTTCTTGTAATTATCGGGTAGCTTAAACCCAGACGGAACTCGAGTTTTGCGGACTCGTCTCATAAAGCACGGGAGTCCGCACAAATCCTCTTCATCAACCTCTGGTGAGTGCCGACGTTCCCTTCTGTCCTGTCGCGCTCTGTCCACCCTCGCTTGAGTCACCGTGTCTCTTGCCCCACTCGTTCTCGCGGGATCTTGCACCGCGGCAGTAGGTCGTGGACTATTTTGTCCCGCAGATCCTTCAGGAGGCGTACTTGAGAACGCTGTTCCCATGACTCCAACTCCTGCCATGGCCATGTTATACAGCACTTCTCTTGGGTCTCCAGGAGGTGGCCTGGATGCCAAGATGTAAGCTTGTGTCGCCATGTATCTCGCTTCTTGTGTTTTGGGAATAATATTTCCTCTCGTGTCAATCGACATAAAGGACATGTCGAGGTTTTGAACTAAAGGTTTCCCTTTCAGTCTCAGGTACGTTTTGCAACCGAGATCTTGCCCTATTTCGGGCTGCTCTATGACTGTCTCCCGAAGTACCTGATTGTCGGCTCAACTCCGCCCTTCGCCTGCTTGACGCAGAAGCCGTGGCTTGCCTCCTATCCAACTCAATTTTCTGTTTTTCGAGCTCCCGTCTGGCACGGGCGAGTCTATATTGATATGCTTGTAACTCTTCACCTGTCGCAGTTACTGTCATTGGCTCTGTGCCATCAATAGCTCTTGCAACTCTATCCCACACTGCCTGCGGGAATTGCACCATCTCTCGTGTTCCAGGTCTGACATACTTGGTTCCCAAACCTCGCGTAAGATCTGCGGGATCAACGTACGGATTTTCCGCGTTATCGAGGTTCTCTGATGTCTCCTCTTGTGGTCGGCTTGTATCTCCGATTGCATAGATTTGATGGTATTTTGAACTTTGATCTTTGGCGGGATTTGTGACACCGTCATATAGATTGGTGAAGACCTCTCCAACAATGATGGATCTGTCGATGAAGTTTAAGCTGTCGATGCCGTCCGAGTCGCTGCTTATATCAGAGTCCGCATACGACTCGAAGGACATGTCGCCGAAGATCTCGGCGAGCTTTTCGCTTGCCACAGTGTTGATGAAGCGTGGCGGTGAAATCTCCTCATCGCCTGTCTCAATCGATGACGTCGAGTCCAAAAAATCGGAATCGACCGCCGACAATCCCGACGAAGTCGGAACCTCGAGACGATACAATCCTTCTTTCTCGACGCGGAAGTGGAACCTTCCGAACATCATCTCCATAGGCTCCTCCAGATACGCATATGCATCCAAACGGGAGGGCGGGTGAGGAACAAAATCAACTAGATCAATTTCGATCCGTTTACCTCTATCCATCACGTTGCTTGCTACCGAAGAAGTCGATGATCTTGAACGTGCCATCGAGATCAGCTCCTTGTCGCCTCTAATTCCCACAGACGGCGCCAATTGATAAGGGATTAACTTATCAATGCCTACAGATTGTAGACTAGAGTTTAGTCGGAAGTAGAGGGCAAGTAGATCTCGAAGGTTTCAGCCGAAAAAGTGTTCGACTATTGAAAAATTAGGGTTGTATTGACAATGAAATCGATCCTCTCTTCGTCCCTCGACTCCCCCTTATATAGGAGGCGGAGCCGAGGGTTTCGTGATACACAAGTTAGAAGAGTTCGGGAGACAATCTGAGTCCGTCCCGTAATAGTTACAAGTCAATATTCCTAATACAATTCTATCTTTCCAAACTCTCCTAACTGGGATTCGGAGCTTCATAATCTTTGGGTCATGGGCCTTCAGTAAAACCACGGGTACTATCTTTGGCAGGCCCATTGTGGATGCCTATGTCACCGGGGTTGAACCGCCGGCAGTGCCGGGGTGCATCCACCGGCAGTGCCGGGGTGCATCCACCGACAGTGCCGGCCCAACACCACCGGCAGTGCCGACCAAGGAAATCTTCAGCTTCTCTCTTTTCTTCCTTTTTGAGTGGGTCGAGATTTATCAGATGATATCTTTTCTATATCAGTTACTCACTTAGCACACAGTTAGATTGTCACCGGTGTTGTTAACAAACACACAAAACCCTAAAGATCATGAAATGCTCTTTCACACGGGAGAATTCCCAAACCATATGTCTTGCCAAAATTTCACACATCTACAATTGCCAATATGTCATTCATAACCTATTTTTACTTCTTTTGGTGTCCACATCACCCCCTTCCAGAAAGTACAAGGTTGGATATCATGATAAGAAAGTATGTTGGGTTTGCTAGTATTATATTTGGAATCAATTACTCTTTTCCAAAGTGATTCCTCACTCTGAATGTACCTTTTAGTCGAAGATCCTATGATACAGATGTTCAATTCTTGCAATTTTGGGATACTTAAACCTCCATATTCCTTTTTCATGCATATGGGGGCCAGTTAGCTAAATGTATTTTTTGATTACCCTCTTCATCATTCACATAAAATTGGATAATTGGGTATCTAACAAATTCTATACCCATTTTGGGAATTTCAAGAACGATAAAAGGTATATTCGAATGCTAGAAAAACAGGCTTGGATCAAAATTTTCTTTGCTGCAGAGGATAAAAGTTTTCCCATCCATCCAGTAATCATACTCATAATACTTTATGTAAGAGGTTGAAAGTCCCATCTTTTTAATCTATCAAAATATAAGGGAATCCCCAATTATTTAAATTTGAAAGCCCCCACCACACATTGAAAGATATCTAGAAAAGGTTGCACTTCATCCATTTCCATGTTGATAGGAAGTAGCTCACTTTTATGAAAGTTAATTCTCATACAGATAATTATTCAAAACAGGTAAGTATGATAGCAACCCTAGAGTAATTTTCTAAAAATGACAAGGTGTCATCAACATATTGGAGACTACCAACACCTCAAGGATTAAATTTAGGGGACAGGCCCTATAATTAATCCCCCTGTTGGTTCCTTTAACTAACATCTTAGAGAAGAAATCAACCACACCAATTAAACAGTAGAGGCACAATGGGGTCCCCTACCTCAGCCTTTTCTAGCGAATAAGAAGTTTCCTTCTATATCATTTACCTTAACACCAATAGAATCACAGGCGGACCTTACTGGGGCGAAATGGGCTGTCCCCCCTCCTGCCAGCCCATGAAAAATATGCCTACTATCTACAGATATTTGGCCCATTTGTCAACTTAAAATCAGCCCGAAGCTCATATTTAGCTCCCTCAACCCATTTCGCCCCCACCCCCCAGGATTTCGGCCCAAGGTCCACACCTGAATAGAATCCCATTGGGTGATTATTTCAATTAAATGAATAAACACGTGATTGAAACCTCTAAGTTCTATCACCTCATATAAGAATTCTAAGTTAACTTTGTCATAAGCTTTCTTAAAGTCAGTTTTAATAACCAAACCTTGATCCTTCTTTCGGTGCACCTCATGTATTATCTCATAAGCAATAACAACACTTTCTAAAATAAATCTGCCTATGATGAAATGAGATTGGGGACAGGAAATAAGTCTATGAATAATCCTCGCCAATCTATTAGTAAGCACTTCAGTAAAAAAAATCTTAAAAGATCAGCTCAGTAAGCTAATAGGCCTAAATTTCCTCGTACTCCAAGCTTCGTTCTCTTTATGAATTAGTGTAATCATATAAAAAATTAATCTATATAAAATCTAATTCATCTCTATACTAGGCGTTGAACATTGATATCAGATCATGCTTCACAATATCCCATAAAGTTTAGTAAAACATGAAGGACAAACCAGGTGCACCATCATCATATGAACCAAACATTGCTTCTTTTATCTCTTCTTCACTAAAAGCACCCCAACATATCATTTTGTTTTCTAGTATCTTGTTCCTCCTTCGAGATTTTTTATTCTTCTTCAAGTCCAATACCATGCCAGCCCACAAATTTGAATCGGTATTTATAGTAATCAGTGGCAATTTTAAGCATATATTTATTCTCAGTGATAGGTCCATTAGGACCCTCTAGTACATGGATGAGTATTTTCCTCCTTTGATTAGCCACTGCATGAAAGTATTTAGTGCTTATATCTCCCTCAACTATGTTCCTATCCATTAACCTCTAGGCATATTTTATATCCTCTAGGATCCAAAAACTATTTAGATCTCTAAGAATAAACTCAAACCTACCTTTTTCATCAGAGGAAAGAAATTGAGCTTGAAACTTCATATCAAGAATATTAACTTTTTTGTTTGCCTCCTAATAGCTGCCTGAAAGTTGCCACTTCAACCTTTGGCTAGACTCCTATCGATGAAATGAGACCCACTACAAGAAAAGTTCTCATCTACAGCATTAAATTTTCGTCAGATATAGGCCTTTTTTCGTCGCCTATGGGTCTAACTCGACGATATGGGTTTTGTGGTGCATACTGCGTCAGGTAAGGGCCTACCACAGATTTTTCGGTGCGTCGCGTTTAGGCGCCCTTTAGCCACGGAAAATCGGACCGTTGCCGAAGTGTTTTCATGAGGCCGTTGACTGTTGACGTCATGCAAACTGACACGTGGTAAACGCCGTTAACTGTCAGTTAACATCGTTAATCGGCTGAAACCCCGTGGTAGATGGTAGATCCACACAAGACCTGCCACGCCTTAAGCAGGCTGACCCATTTAGTTTACGGGTCGGGCCAGCTGACTTAGTTTGACCGGTCAACTATATAACTGGGCTGGTCAATTAGGTACGTGGGTCAGGCCTAATTTCTAAGTTTGACTGATCAAAACTTAAATGGGTCGACCCACTGAACATGTGGGCCGGGCCGAATGTCTTCGTTTGACCGGTCAATAGGATGAGTGGGCCGACCCACTGAACAAGTGGACCGGACCGAATGTCTTCGTATACGCTCCCGGGTGCATACGCTTCCTATACCAGGAAAACATATTTCGAAGTGTCGATATTTTTTGACAAAAAATTCTACATGTACGTGTGTTCGTCAAGTTTCGCGAAAAAACAATAAATTATGTGGTCTATATAAAAATATAAAATTTAATTTTTTTAAAGTCTTCTTTTTAGCACCTAAATTTGTCACTTTTATACACGTCACACAGCAAGTCAATTTTCCATTAAACGACTTTGTGAGCGCGTAGCACACGTGGAGGATGTACATGTGAATTTTTTGGTTCCAATTTTCTGATATTTTAAAATGTCTCTATGATGCATTTTAAAATAATAAAGGGAGCATGTGCTTCTATGTGCCAAAAACATCATTCCCGGTGATGCTCTACTTTAACATTTATATTGTATAATTGATATTATTTTACCCACAATTCAGAAATCGACGGGCTGTGCAGGGACGGGCGGACCGCGGCCCGGACGGCACATAGCGGTTGCTATATCTTGGCTTTGGTCCCACCACCGCCTCCGCTCCTCACCACTTTCCCCATTTCGATTCCAGTTTCAAATCTCTCGCTCTCTCTCACGCGCAACGTTAGTGCCGCCCGGCGAAACCCTAACCCTAGCCACCCTCCCGCCCCATGTCGGATTCCGAAGCATCCCCGTCGCCTGCGGCTGCCCCGCTGGTGGAGGCGCCGGCGGGCGAGAGTTCCCCGTCTCCGGCGGTGAGCATCGGTCAGCCCTTCCTCCGATCTCAGTGGCCGCGGCCTGGTTTCTGATCCTTGTTTCGTTTTGCAGTGGAGCGAGGAGCTGGTGCCGGTGGGGGAGAAGATCTCGGTGAGAATCCCCTCCTGATTGGCCCTAGTGTTTTATTTTCCAAGTTTTCTTATTTTAGCATCTTTTTCGTGGCTAGGATAATCTGTAGATTTCCCAAACGTACTACCCCTTTTTAGTTTATTTGCGAGCATGAAAACGAGGATAAAAATAACACTAAATGCAACTGGAAGGCGTCATAATTAGGTGTTACTGCTCGGTTTTCCATCTATGAGTGTAGATGAGTACCTTACTTGCAAGTATGGTTGATGTAAATGCTTGACGTATTGGTGTCTTGCTGTCATGTTTGAGAAGTCATCACTCCACATACCGTTCGTAGTTTCAAGTCCTATGTACTATTTTCCTGAACTTTCCCCAAGCCCAGTACTTTGAGAATGGCTTCCATATGGTCCTCGTTGCTGCACACCCACAACTATGGTCACCAGGACAAACTCAAGTATGGTTGCATCGCTAAAATTACAGGTTATGCTCCTAGGATTTAGAAAAAATAGAGTTCAGTGATCAGGATCAGAAGATCATGGCTTCACTAAATTACTGGTTGGTGAATGGTGTTAACCTTCCTCTCTCTGTGAGCTGTATTGCTTAATTGAACCATTAGTCCTTCACCTTCCGATTTTAAGATTTCTGGATGTACAGTTATAGGCCTGCTATGTCATACGCATCAATTTATCAACTATGTACTGTATAATGATCACATATTGGTCTGGTAAAAAAATCCTCACCAACCAAAGTTGTTTTACCTGTGAAATGTCATGGCTCCCTTGTTTCTGATTTGGTTGCTGATTATACTTATATCTGCCCTTACTCTTTGTTCATTTTTTTCATTTTGTGTTGATCTTTTTTTATAAGTAATGTTTGTATTCTAAGAGAATGGAGGAATTAACGGCTTCTTCTAAATAACAGGAATTGAATGAATCACAGTCAGAGCTTTTGGGCAGACTCCGAGGACTAAAGGAGGTATGCTGAAATATTGTGAAAGTGGTTATCTTTGTTCTTCTTTTATGCAAGCATCTTCATTATTTATTTCATGAATGTTGAGGTTCGTTAGAAGTCTCTGTTCATTCCATGTTAGTGTAATAATATGTGTTATTTGTAATTTTGTATGCACAAGTTTTATCTTCCCATTTGAATGATACTCAATGAGGGTGGGCTCATCATGAATAGAGAGAATTTACATCTTTGTGTCTTTTTTACTTGCAATACCTATATCTTGAAATAATATGAATATTGTTATACTTATGAAAGAGCCTGCAAATGCATAATGGCGTGACTACATTTCTGTTAACATTTTGCACACTGTTTCATTGTTTTACTTGTAACTGTTAAAGACTGCAACTGCACTGTTCATAATTACCCTGTTGTTGTTTTCAGGATTTGCAGAGTTGGAGAAACAATTTGGACACCCAAGTCAAGAAATACAAAACTGTGAGTTTTTGTGCACGTTACTTGATGCTATAGCCTATATGTATTGAATTGTTATAAAGAAAATATGAGTTGTATCCTGTGATTATTGTGTTGACACTTTATTTTCAGAAGGCAGCTTACTTTGTTGTCATGTTTGTGTTTTCTAGATGATTCTTCTACTATTGAATAAAATATTGAAAAAATATCTGTTAGTACAATAAAATATGCTAGGGGATTATGAAAGATGATAATTCCTTTTTTCAGAAAATCCCTATATGTGTTCCCAACAGCATGACTTTATGGTGACACTCCTTGCTTTCGTATACCAGCTTATTATGATTCTATATGTTCTGCAGGAAATCTCCGATATCAAAACTGCACTCAATAGTGAAATAGATCAGCTAAAATCAGTAAGGCCATGTCCAAATATTCTGTAAAAGTTTGAATCTGATTTTGTACCTATTGCAAACAGTTTATCTCCTTTGCCATTTCTAGGATTTCCAAGAACTGAGGACCACCCTTAAGAAACAACAGGAAGATGTGACTGTTAGCTTGAAGAATTTGGGGGTAATTACCCTTCTATATTCATGATGGTGTAATTTTTATGGGAAATCATAGCTTTGTACTTTTTTATCAATTGTATCTGATTCTTCTTTCAGCTTGAAGATGCTACTGAAAATGATGGGAAAAAGGGAAGTGAGGACGAGAATATAAGCGAGGGTGCACTAACTGACTTGGGCAACCTAAAAGTAAGTATATTATGGCTTGTTATAATGTTTGGATGTATGACTTGTTGCAACCGTACAATACTTGTGCTCTAATCATGGTTATCACCTTCACAATTTATGGGTATATAGCTAGTCCCAGCCATAGGATAGTCAAAATTCTCGTGTCCTATTAATGGTTTTAATTGCACTTAATTACAGACGATGTTTCCTAACCTGTGCCTTTCCCCTTTTTCTTCAGTTGGATGATAATCCAGAAAATCATGACAAAAGCAGCGGTGTTGAAGAGGAAAAGAATGTGAGTATCTATTTATTACACCACTAGTGTATGAGCAGATTGCAATGATTGATTTGTATCTCTTTTGTAATTCCAAAATTCAATCGATGTTCTTATTCTTGAATAATTTGATAATTTTGAAATTCAAAATTTCTGAATTTTAGCATGTCATCTTCTCCTAATGTAGCATGATCCTATCTTAATACAGATGTAAATATGCTCGTGACTTGGTTGTGTTTCTTTTCTCAACTTAAGTGTAGGATCTCAACTTTGTTGAACGATCAAATCTGTTCTGCTTCTGCACTTGTCCTATTTAGAGGGGTATACAGAGACCTCGTTTTTCTTGGAGAAGCACTTAATAACACCCCATCCACTAAATTCATGAGATGCAGATATGACATATGTTGTTCTTTTGGATCATGCTAACAATAGTGCCTGTAGAATAAGTATGGATAAGTAACTCCAATTTATGCTTCGGTTGTGAACTGTGGCGAAACAGAGGAGCCACACCTAATTCTTTTGTGAGATCATTGAGTATGTATGCTAGCAGTAGTACCAGAAAAACAAGTAGGTGGATAAGTAACTGTATGATGAAAATTTCATGCTCTGATGGTCTTATTTTCCCTGGTATACTGCATATCAGTGTATGCTTACTATATAATTCTGCAATATTTCATTTGACCTTTCCCATTCCTGATGGTCGCAGGAGACCCCTGAAGATAGCGTGGTGGACGAAGTTACCAAGAAGGAAAGTTCAAGCGATGAATGAATTCATGAACGGAAACTAGAAATGGTGTCACTTCTTTGGTGCCCCTGCTGTAGAAATCTAAAGAGCAGTAGTAGATTGGCTCCTGTACAAGGAATCATCCATGCTCTTTGTGATCACCTGATCGTGAAGCATGGCCTTTCTCGAATGCTGTTGCCACGAGTGGGCTCCGGCACTTAGTTAACTGTTTCAACCTATTTAAGGACCTGAATTATCATAATGTCCCTTCAAAGTTTATACTCCCTCCGGTCCATAGTAAGTTGAGGTTTTATTTCTTTGAACTAAAACCTTGACACTTACTATTATGGATAGGAGGGAGTAGCATTATTTGCTCGAGCTGGATTGTTTTACTAACGATAGATCTTGGGAACCTGAGTCGCATGGATGAAACATCTAGGAGATGCCGCTCTTAGCCATCAGGCTAAAATTAATCTGCGTGGTTTTTTCTGTTTGGTAGGTTGCGTGGTAATCCTGTAATAATGCAGGTCTTTTCAAGTTGCTGGAATGATCTTTTGTGAACCCATTTAGACTGAATTTTAGGTGATTTTGAGATGGAATTGGTTATAATTGTAAAGTCCTGCTGATAGAAGATTGTTAGAAAGACTGTGATTTGTGGAAATTGATACATGGAGACTAGGAAATTCGTTGTACGAAGTTAGGATCAGGTCCATATAGGAATTTTTTTTCTTCTTAATTTGGGCTTATATTGCAATCAAGTATAAGTCTGTTACTAAATATAAGACGTTTATACTGGGAAATCCTCTTTGACTCATGGGTGTAGATGTACCCATTGTCTAAAAAGTAAAAAGTATATTCCAAAATGTCTAAAAATTCTAAAAAAAAAAATATGGGTGTACATTTTGGCATTGTATGTGGTGCTGTGAAAAGGTCTTCAGCTTGAAGTGGTGTGTAATAGCTTTAGAATCTTCATCTTAGCTGTTGCTGTGCTAGTGTGTTGTGAAGGGGTTTAGTTGTTGGACTTAGCCTAAAATTGGTTATTTTGCGATGCTTTTGTCTGATGTTTGGGCGGTAGGTTTTAGCCCTGGTTTTTGGTTTGGCTGTTAGCAGTGAGGTGTGGGTGTGTGGTGAACAATGTGGTTTCATTTTATCATATGAAATGGAACCGGGGAGATGTCTCCCTGTGAATCTAAAAATTTTGGCATTCTATGTTCACACGCTAAGTTTCGCAAAGAAATCACATTTTTTATGGGCTGTGTAAAAAAATAATTTTCGGTGATTCCAAATAGCTTTTTACGTGACATGTTTTTATCTTTTTTATGTATGCCACACAAAATGTGTTTTTTCAACAAACTTTTGTGAGTGAACATAGAATGTTCAAATGTAAATCTGGATTTTTTCTTCATTTTTTGTACTAACATTTTAGAATAAGCTTAAAATGTATTTTTCTTAATAGGTGCATTTAGACCTATGAGCCAAAACACCGTATCCTTTTATACTCCCTTGGTTCCGGAAAAAGTAATTCAGTTTCGTCTATGGCAGACAACATAGAAACCAAAGCCTGCAACTAACACAGAAAACACTTGCAATATGAACACACCATCTGCAGCCGACACCAAGAGGCATCACATCATCTATCTCAAAAAAAGAGGCATCACGTCATCTATCTCAAAAAAAGAGGCATCACATCATCTCGCTCATGTTTGCATCAAAACACACAAAAGTTCGTAACATGTGTGATAAAAACTTATGCAACACAAAAAATCGCAAAATCGCTGATCTCGATTTGGATTGGATTCGAGCTCTTCCACGAGGTAAACCGTCCATGGATGCGAGCTCCCACCAGGGCAAACAAATTATGGAGAAGGATTGGGGGAGGATAACGGCGAAGAACAAAGTGATGTTGAAATTTTTTACAGTCTTGGGGGTTTTTCTTGGTTTATATACATATTTTTTTGGTATCATCTTGATATCAATATATTATGTTTTATTAAAAGAATGTAGTACATATACTATGGTTATCTTTTGCTACCATTTCTATTAGTGTACTATAAATATTCCTCTGTTATTTAGATGAGATTACAAGGTGGCAGGCATCTGCACACACAAACTGCCTCTCCCGTGCCGACCCGACCCAGCCATACTCGTGGCATCGTCCACTAGTAGTCAGTCTATCATCAGGCGCGCCTCTGCTCTTTCTCCATTTCGAGATAAGGCTATATATCTATCCCCAGCTCCTCCTCCTCAGCCTCCCGCGCCTCCGCTCCTCACCACGGGACCTCGCCGGCGTCCCCCGACGAGGTAACCTCCGAGCCGTCTCGCCAAAGCCTGTTTACTGCCTGGACTCGTATGCTCCGTGGCTAGCTCGTCACTGATACTAATGCGGCCAGCTCGCGCCGTGGGCGAGGGGAAGCTGAGCGAGCCGTCGCCGATGTATCTCATATCCTTCTCTGTCCCTTTACTTCATTCTCTCTCTTCCGCAGCATCTCTGTTCGCCATCGTTTGCGCGGAACGTGTTTGTCGGTATGCCTGCGCGGGGTGCGGCGCCGTCGATGGTCGTGTCCGTTTCGGCACGATTGAACTTGCTGTGCCTGGAGAAGCGATGACTTGTAGGGTTTTAGAATCGCAGTTTCGGCCACTCATTGTGTACGTAGGCACTGGAATGCTGGACAGGATGCATGTTCAAACTCCAGTGCAATATTTTTGGTTTCCGCAAAAATTGGCTGGGCCTGAAACTGCCTATGTATGCTGGTAGTTCTCGCAGATGTTTTGTTTAGCAATTATTACTCTGTTTTTCGGGGTGAAGCAATTACTCTAGTTCTGTGTCGCCGCATCTTTATCATATTAATATTACTCCTTGTTCATGAGATTCATTGGTACTGAATTAGTTTCCCCCCCTCGTGCAGGGTTCTGAAGGAATCAAGATTCTGATACAGTTCCCCAAAATTCAATATGACGCCAGTGGTTCATTGCTCTGTGGGCAGTGTCAGCCTGTTCCACATAGGCAGTTTCAGGCCCAGCCGAGAAATCCAGATCAGAAGGTTCCGTGGCTCGGAGAGGTACTCGAGACTAACATCGCCGTCGCATCATGGGCTGCTGCAGCCGCAGACAGCGTTCCGCTTGATCAGCGTGTACAAAACAAGCTGGTCCTGTGCCAACAGGCTGAGGACCTTGTCAGCAGCAGCTGTCGAGACTGACGTCGCGGTGGAGGGCTCATCGTCTCCATCTGGAGAAACTTCCGGTGAAAGCTCCGAGGCCGCACCTGCCACTGCTGAAACTACTGAGCAGGCGCGCCCAGCAGCTTCTTCCGCTCCCAAGATAGGACGCAACACGCGCAAGAGCGAGATGCCGCCACTGAAGGACGAGGATCTAGTTCCCGGTGCTTCTTTTACTGGGAAAGTCAGGTCTATCAAGCCATTCGGAGTCTTTGTTGACATTGGGGCATTCAGTGAAGGCCTTGTCCATATCTCCCGAGTAAGTGACGGTTTTGTCGAAGATATATCTACCCTGTTCAGTGTTGGGCAAGAGGTGTCCGTGAGATTAGTGGAAGCAAACAAGCAAACAAAACGTATCTCCTTGACAATGCGGACGGGTGGAGATTATGTCAAGGAGGCACCTAATGCCGCAAGCGGTGGGAGGAGTCCAAGTTCAGCTGCACCCAGAAGCTCACCAAGGCAAACAAAGGATTACAAGAAGATAGATGAGGAAAAGTATGCACGAGGAAAATCTCTGACTGGCATTGTCAAAAGTACAAACAGAACAGGGTCATTCGTGACCCTGCCTGATGGAGATGAAGGATTCCTCCCAAGGGAAGAGGAAGCGGCCGCACTTTTTACCCTTATCGGGCATTCCGGGCTGGAAATTGGTCAAGAGGTAGATGTGAAAGTATTGAATGTATCACGAGGGCAGGTCAACTTAACAATGAAGGGGGGAGACAATGATGAAGACGAGTTGGCATCGCTAAACACAAACCTGAAGCAGGGATGGTCCAGAGGAACTAACGCGTTTGAGTTAGCTTTCCGTAAGAGCAAGGAAATCTCTGCATTCTTGGACCAGAGGGAAAAGATAACAGCTCCAGAAGCACAAGCAGAAGTTGAGACTGAGACTTCAGTTGCAACTCCTGAGGTTGATAGCAAAGTTGATGAGGTCGTTGAGCCTCCTGCACTTTCTGCTACTGAAGTTGAAAGCAAAGAGGAGAATAGTTCTTCAGCCGAAGCTGTGACCGGCACCATTGAGGAAATCACTCCTGTGGCTGAGGAGCCACAAGCATCAGTAGAAGAGGTTCCTGCAACTGCAAGTACCGAGTCTGTCGATAAAGAAGCTGCTCTTGAAACTGAGGAAGTAGTAGCCTCGAGTGAGAATACCACGGAGGTTGCTGCTGCTGGAGCTGGAGAAGCAAGCACAACCACAGGTCAGCAGTAATTTTGTCGACCAGATCTTATCTGCAAAGGCCCTGGCATGTAGTAATTTGATCAGTCATATCCTGTCTGCAAAAGGCTCTTCAAGCAACTCTACCTAACTAGGAAGAGTATTTAGGATAGATTGCATGTAAACTGTTCAAGCAACTCTTTTTTTTTCCAGTTCCTTTTCCAGTTTTTCTTGTGGTATTGTTCCGTACTTTGTTAAATGACCCAAGAATCAATGTGCTTAAGTTTTGTCCGTGCTAGCTCAAAGGGTTCAATTGGTCGACATTTTTTTGGCTCTAGAGGATCATGTATAATCCAGATATCACCTCGTCTCCCACTGTACAGTTTTGGACTATCAAGGATAAGCCTCAACATGATATTTTGGTTCGTCTTCAGTTTTTGGACACATAATGAGATTTCTTGCTCTTCTGCATTTGCATAGTTTCGTTCTGATTATCGTGTTGTGTGAAGTGGCAACTACATATTTTCCTACAAATTTGTTCGACGGCAATGGACATTTAAGTATTTTTGTCTAGTAATTTCAAGATGACACAAGAGACTTTCTGTTGACTTGTAACTTTGCCTAGTAAATGCATTTAGAATGTGACTGCCTGATCTAAATCTTTTCCAAATATCAATCAGAATTTGTTCTAAAATGAGACAACAGAACATGATCCTAAAGCTTTATGGATGCAGTGTAAGTTAACAATTCTTCTAATAAACATGTCCATCATTTACAATTTCGATGTTTTTTCATAATTTCCCCACATTGTCTACAGTACAGTTCACTACATATCGTACTTTATTGATGAACTGTTGTTAGAGCAGCAGAAGAAAGATATTGATGGTTCTTTTCTGCATCTGTGCAGCTACTATTTCTCCTGCTCTTGTCAAGCAGCTGCGTGATGCAACTGGAGCAGGCATGATGGACTGCAAAAAGGCTCTTGCTGAATCAAGTGGGGACATTGATAAAGCTCAAGAATTCCTCCGGAAGAAAGGGCTGGCGGCTGCTGACAAGAGGTCTGGAAGAGCCACTGCGGAGGGAAGAATTGGTTCTTACATACATGACAGCAGAATCGGTATCCTTCTTGAATTGAACTGTGAGACTGACTTTGTATCGCGAGGTGACATCTTTAAGGAGCTGCTCGATGATCTTGCCATGCAAATCGCGGCTTGCCCTCAAGTTACGTACATTTCTATTGATGACGTCCCTGAGGAGGTTGTGAAGAAGGAAACAGAGTTGGAGATGCAGAGGGAGGATTTGCAGTCAAAGCCTGAGCAGATCCGCTCTAAGATTGTCGAGGGCCGAGTAAAGAAGAGGCTTGGAGAATTTGCATTGCTTGAACAACCATTCATCAAGAGTGACAAGGTCACAGTTGGTGAGTGGTTGAAGCAAACTATTGCTACAACTGGAGAGAACATGAAGGTCAGGAGGTTTGTTCGGTACAACCTGGGCGAAGGGCTGGAGAAAAAGAGCCAGGATTTCGCTGCCGAAGTTGCAGCCCAGACAGCCGCGAAGCCACCTCCAGCTGCTCCTCAGAGAGATGACAAGCCTGAGGAATCGGCAGAAACTGCAGAGAAGTAATTTTTCTTTTTCATGTTGCTTATATGTGGTAGTTTCTCAGGGTACGCATAGTATGCGCTTCAGAATGTGTTCACTGCCTATGCATTTCTAACTTTAAACTGCATCGTTCATTTCCCTCTTAAAGTTAGCATTCAATCTATATTTGACATACCTATGTTTCCAGGAAACCAGCCGTGGCAATTTCAGCTGCATTGGTAAAGCAACTCCGAGATGAAACCGGGGCTGGTATGATGGACTGCAAGAAAGCGCTCGCCGAGACTGGGGGTGACCTTCAGAGCGCCCAGGAGTTCCTCAGGAAAAAGGGCCTCTCGTCCGCAGACAAGAAGTCGTCTCGCCTAACCGCTGAAGGCCTGATTGGCTCGTACATCCACGACAACCGCATAGGGTGCATGATTGAGATAAACTCTGAGACTGACTTCGTGGCTCGCAATGAGAAGTTCAAGGAGATGGTGAACGACCTCGCGATGCAAGTGGTGGCATGCCCGCAGGTCGAATATGTCTCAGTGGAGGACATACCAGAGAGTATTGTCAGCAAGGAGAAGGAGATCGAGATGCAGAGGGAGGACCTGCAGTCGAAACCCGTGAACATCCGGGAGAAGATTGTCGAAGGGCGGATAGCGAAGAGGCTCGGAGTGATGGCCCTCCTGGAGCAGCCCTTCATCAAGGATGACAGCAAGACGGTGAAGGATCTCGTGAAGGAGACGATTGCTGGCCTGGGAGAGAACATCAAGGTAAGGAGGTTTATCAGGTACACCCTCGGCGAAAACTGATTGACGAGACAGCGACCTCCGTCAGAGTCCCTGGCATCAGGAGTTGGGCACATTTTGATTCACCATGGTGCATAGCGGTTCCTAGTTTGTACTGAGTTCCATGTATAATTTTGTATCACCTGTTATTATTGTTCCTGGTTCCAAACAGCACTTTTTTTTCACACCCTTGAATGTAGATGACAGGAGAGATCAATATATCGTCCATGAAAGGATTAGGGCAGATCGAATTGGTATCTTGCTCCATGTTTGGATTCAGAGTTCTTGCTGAAGCCATCAGTATGGATTTTACACTTTTTATACATGGTGGTACTACATGGAAACAGATGTTGAAATGTCTCCACTTTTTTATTGGTACAAGACATATGGACATACTTCAATTGCAGGGTTACATATGAAAAATAGAGCAAGTGCTGTTATCTTGAGTCTAGCTCGCCATAATTTGCATTTGATGTTATGCGCTATCTTGTGTTACAGAATATGCAAACCATCTTCCATCTCATTATGGAGGCACCGCACAGGTGGTCAACAATGGTTTTGCCCAGTCTGTCTAAAAGTTTGCAGGCCGTAATAATGTTACAAGACAAATAAGTCCACTAGAGGACATGAATACGTGTGTTTACTTTTAGCGAAGGATAGAAGAAAATAACGGTGTGCTAGAGCAGATTTCTGATACTAGGAAGAAACTCACCTACACTTAACTAGAGGGATGAAGTATCACAAGGGATCGGCAAAGTCGGGGCCGAGGGTGTAAGAGCATCTCCAGTCGTCCTCCAAAGCGTCCCCAAAGGGATTTGGGGCGCGCCGGACAGAAAATGCGTTCCAGCCGCGTCCCCCAAAGCCCATTTTTGTCCGGCGCGCCCCGATACGGTATCCGGCGCCCCGAGCCCGTCCCCGTCCCACAGGGGACGCACCGGGGACGCTGGACACAACGAAAAGCGAGGCGGGCTCCCACATGTCGGCGACTATTTGCATAAACCGTTGGTTCGCGCCTCTTTTCTCGTCGCTCCTTCCTTCCCGCGCCTCCCACCCCACCGCCGCCGCTGGATTTCCCGGTCGTTTGGGCATCTGATCTCTGCTGAGAGTCCGCACCGTTGTCGCGGCTGGGGCTCCCGCCGGTCGTGCCGCGGCCGCTGCGTCGCCAGCGCGTCCCAGAACGCGCCGTCAAATCCGCTCCACCTCCGCGCACAGAAGGTGCTCGACGACTTGCCAGGTAGGCACGATTGGCCGCTGTTTGTTGCGTCGTCTGCCTCGGTGCAATTTTAACCATTGATTTTGCTTTAGCCATGGACAGCGACGATGAGATGGTTGCCCTGTTGCTGGAGGACGAGCAAGCCTTCGACGACGACCTGCGGGAGCATTTGCTGATCATCGCGTCCCTCCGGGACATGCTTGACGCTGAGGCGGAGAAGAGGAAGAGGCCGCGCCGCGGAGGATCAAGGCCGGGAAGAAGGAAGTCGAAGCCCCGACAGAGGCTGGAGGGGCATGCCATGCTGCACAACGACTACTTCGCCGACGACGCAACACATGCCAACAATTTTCGGCGCCGGTACAGGATGAGCAAGGGGCTGTTCATGAATATCCTCCACGGCGTTCGAGAGTTCGACCCCTACTTCAAGCTCAAGCTCGACGTTGTAGGCGTTCTCGGGTTCTCGTCCATTCAAAAGTGCACCGCCGCCATGAGGATGCTTGCATACGAAGCACCTGCCGATACACAGGACGACTACATTCGCATGAGTGAGTCTACTGCCATTGAGTGCATGTACAAGTTTTGCCGAGCTGTGGTGGGAAAGTTTGGCAAATACTACTTGAGAGGGCCAAGCGAGGAAGAGAGCGCAAGGATCATGGCACAAAATGCTGCCAGAGGATTTCCTGGAATGCTTGGAAGCATCGATTGCATGCACTGGGCATGGAAGAACTTCCCGTTTGCTTGGCAAGGTATATACAAAGGGAGTCATGGATATTGCAGTGTGGTGCTTGAAGCTGTGGCAGATTATGACCTGTGGATTTGGTATTATTTCTTTGGCATGGCGGGATCACACAATGACATCAACGTGTTGCAGCGGTCTTCGGTGTTCAGCAGACTAGTGGAAGGGCATGCTCCACCATGCAACTATGAGATCAATGGCCACCAATATACCAAAGGCTATTATCTAGCCGATGGTATATATCCAAAATGGGCCACTTTTGTCAAAACAATCTCGAATCCATCAGAGTCCGAAGAATTCCCACTTTGCTACACGACGGGAGGCTTGCGGGGAAGGATGTCGAGCGGGCATTTGGTGTGCTTCAAGCACAATTTGCCATTGTCCGGTACCCTGCTCTAAGCTGGTCTCACGACCAAATGTGGGAGGTGATGCAGGCTTGTGTGATCATGCACAACATGATCATCGAGGATGACCGCAAGAATCATGCTAGGTCACATGTTGGTCCCTATGAGTGTCAAGGCCCTCTTGCGGAGGTTGATCATGAGTTGCCTGCAGATTTTGCTGATTTTCTCGCTATTCACGCAGAGATCCGTGACAGCAATGTTCATGATCAACTTCAAGCTGATCTCGTTGAGCATTTGTGGAGGATCAAAGGAAATACCGTGGCACCTTGATGTAGCATCTAGCCATATTTATTATATTTGTTTACTTGTTTGTTGTAATTTAATTTGAAAACAATCCTCGCAAACATTTTTATTCATATGCTACATTTGATAAATGGCTCTTGTGTGTTAAAAAAAGTATTTTTAATGTTTGGGGGCGGCGTTTGGGGGATGCGGCTGGGGAGCGACGTCCCCCAAAGGCGGCACGAACAAAACACGTCCCCCAAACGCTCAATCCGGCGCGGTTTGGGGGACGGTTTGGGGGACGCGGCTGGAGATGCTCTAAGAGCATCTGTAGCAGAATCCTTATTCTTCGGAACTGAAAAAACTTAGTTCAGTCTCCCGAAAAACAAAATGCGAGCGGTTTTAGAGGTGGCGCAGAACAACACCTGTATTCGGAACCCAAAAAACTCGAATTCAAATTTTGCCGGTAAAGTGATCCTCGCAAAAAAGTTTAAAACTTAAATTCAAAAATAGTACTTGCATATTTCGATAGTTTGGATCGCAAAATAGACTACATTTGAGGTGGTCGTCGGCAACCAGCTCCTAAACGAATCTAATTTCGCCCGGCGACGACCTACTGTACGCGCGGCGGAGGACTACGCCGTCAGGCGTCAGCGGCCTACTCCAAGTCGAGTTCGACGACCTTGAAAGGACACACATGCCGCCTAGAGAGGGGGTGAATAGGCGGTTTAAAACTTTTATGAATATGGCTTAACAAATGCGGAATAAAACTAGTGTTTAATTTGTCAAGCACAAAACCTATATACCTAGGATTCAACTATGTGCATGATACGTCTCCGACGTATCGATAATTTCTTATGTTCCATGCCACATTATTGATGATATCTACATGTTTTATGCACACTTTATGTCATATTCGTGCATTTTCTGGAACTAACCTATTAACAAGATGCCGAAGAGCCGATTCTTGTTTTACTGCTGTTTTTGGTTTCAGAAATCCTAGTAACGAAATATTCTCGGAATTGGACGAAATCAACGCCCAGGGTCCTATTTTGCCACGAAGCTTCCAGAAGACCGAAGAGGAGTCGAAGTGGGGCCACGAGGCACCGACACCATAGGGCGGCGCGGCCTGGCCCCTGGCCGCGCCAGCCTGTGGTGTGGGGCCCTCGTGTGGCCCCCACGTTGCCCTTCCGCCTACTTAAAGCCTCCGTCGCGAAAACCCCAGTACCGAGAGCCACGATACGGAAAACCTTCCAGAGACGCCGCCGCCGCCAATCCCATCTCGGGGGATTCTGGAGATCTCCTCCGGCACCCTGCCGGAGAGGGGATTCTCTTCACCGCCATGGTCGCCTCCGGAGTGATGAGTGAGTAGTTCACCCCTGGACTATGGGTCCATAGCAGTAGCTAGATGGTTGTCTTCTCCTCATTGTGCTTCATTGTTGGATCTTGTGAGCTGCCTAACATGATCAAGATCATCTATCCGTAATACTATATGTTGTGTTTGTCGGGATCCGATGGATAGAGAATACCATGTTATGTTAATTATCAAGTTATTACCTATGTGTTGTTTATGATCTTGCATGCTCTCCGTTATTAGTAGAGGCTCTGGCCAAGTTTTTGCTCTTAACTCCAAGAGGGAGTATTTATGCTCGATAGTGGGTTCATGCCTTCATTGATACCTGGGACAGTGACAGAAAGTTCTAAGGTTGTGTTGTGTTGTTTCCACTAGGGATAAAAAATTGATGCGATGTAGTTGTTGATTACATTACGCACCATACTTAATGCAATTGTCTGTTGCTTTGCAACTTAATACTGGAAGGGGTTCGGATGATAACCTGAAGGTGGACTTTTTAGGCATAGATGCAGTTGGATGGCGGTCTATGTACTTTGTCGTAATGCCCAATTAAATCTCACTTGTACTTATCATGACATGTATGTGCATTGTTATGCCCTCTCTATTTGTCAATTGCCCGACTGTAATTTGTTCACCCAACATGCTTTTATCTTATGGGGGAGACACCTCTAGTGAAGCTGTGGACCCCGGTCCATTCTTTTATACTTGAAATACAAATCTGCTTGCAATACTTGTTCTTTACTTGTTTTCTTGCAAACAATCATCTTCCACACAATACGGTTAATCCTTTGTTACAGCAAGCCGGTGAGATTGACAACCTCACTTGTTTCGTTGGGGCAAAGTACTTTGGTTGTGTTGTGTAGGTTCCACGTTGGCGCCGGAATCTCCGGTGTTGCACCGCACTACATCCCGCCGCCATCAACCTTCAACGTGCTTCTTGGCTCCTCCTGGTTCGATAAACCTTGGTTTCTTTATGAGGGAAAACTTGCTGCTGTGCGCATCATACCTTCCTCTTGGGGTTCCCAACGAACGTGTGAGTTACACGCCATCAAGCTCTTTTTCTGGCGCCGTTGCCGGGGAACTGAAGAAAAGTTACACCACAAGAGATCTCTAACTCCCACGTCAACTTTGCGCCAGCAACTCTTTTTCTGGCGCCGTTGCTGGGGAGATCAAGACACGCTGCAAGGGGAGTCTCCACTTCCCAATCTCTTTACTTTGTTTTTGTCTTGCTTTATTTTATTTACTACTTTGTTTGCTGCACTTATATCAAAACACAAAAAATTTAGTTGCTAGCTTTACTTTATTTGCTATCTTGTTTGCTATATCAAAAACACAAAAAAATTAGTTACTTTCATTTACTTTATCTAGTCCGTTTTATTTACTACTGCTAAAATGGCCACCCCTGAAAATACTAAGTTGTGTGACTTCACAACCACAAATAATAATGATTTCTTATGCACACCTATTGCTCCACCTGCTACTACAGCAGAATTCTTTGAAATTAAACCTGCTTTCTTGAATCTTGTTATGCGAGAGCAATTTTCTAGTGTTAGTTCCGATGATGCTTGCTGCCCATCTCAATAATTTTGTTGAACTATGTGAAATGCAAAAGTATAAAGATGTAGATGGTGATATTATTAAATTGAAATTGTTTCCTTTCTCATTAAGAGGAAGAGCTAAAAATTGGTTGCTATCTCTGCCTAAGAATAGTATTGATTCCTGGACTAAATGCAAGGATGCTTTTATTGGTAGATATTATCCCCTGCTAAAATTATATCTTTGAGGAGTAGCATAATGAATTTTAAACAATTGGATAATGAACATGTTGCTCAAGCTTGGGAAAGAATGAAATCTTTGGTTAAAAATTGCCCAACCCATGGACTGACTACTTGGATGATCATCCAAACCTTCTATGCAGGACTAAATTTTTCTTCGCGAAATTTATTGGATTCAGCTGCTGGAGGTACCTTTGTGTCCATCACTCTTGGTGAAGCAACAAAGCTCCTTGATAATATGATGATTAATTACTCTGAATGGCACACGGAAAGAGCTCCACAAGGTAAGAAGGTAAATTCTGTTGAAGAATCCTCTTCCTTGAATGATAAGATTGATGCTATTATGTCTATGCTTGTGAATGATTGGACTAATGTTGATCCTAATAATGTTCCGTTAGCTTCATTGGTTGCCCAAGAAGAACATGTTGATGTAAACTTCATTAAAAATAGTAATTTCAACAACAATGCTTATCGGAACAATTTTAGTAATAACTATAGGCCATATCCTTATAATAATGGTAACGGTTATGCTAATTCTTATGGGAATTCTTACAACAATAATAGGAATACACCCCCTGGACTTGAAGCTATGCTTAAAGAATTTATTAGTACACAAAGCTGCCTTTAACAAATGCTGTTGAGGAAAAGCTCAATAAAATTGATATTCTCGCTTCTAGAGTTGATAGTCTTGCCTCGATGTTGATCTTTTGAAATCGAAAGTTATGCCTAATAGGGATATTGAAAATAAAATTGTTACTACAGCAAATGCCATCCAAGTTAGAATTAATGAGAATATAAGATTAATGGCTGAGCTAGCGTGCTAGGTGTGATAGAGAAGAAAATGAAAAACTAGCTAAAGAGAAAAATGTAGCTAAAGTTTGGACTATTACCACCACTAGAAATGCTAATGATTCACATGTTGCTGCACCTCCTACCATCAATGGTAAAATAATTGGTGTTGGAAATGTTTCTACTCCTAGTGCAAAGCGCGCAAAATTACCTGAAAGCTGCTAAAACTGCTGAAGCTGCTCGTGATAAAGCTGCTGAAATTTTTTCCAACCTTGGGGATGATAATCCCATTGCTTTAAATTGTAATGATTTAGATTTTGATGATTGCCACATCTCTGAAGTTATAAAGTTCTTACAAAAACTTGCTAAGAGTCCCAATGCTAGTGCTATAAATTTGGCTTTCACAAAACATATCACAAATGCTCTCATAAAAGCTAGAGAAGAGAAACTAAAACTTGAAACTTCTATTCCTAGAAAGCTAGAGGATGGTTGGGAGCCCATCATTAAAATGAGGGTCAAAGATTTTGATTGTAATGCTTTATGTGATCTTGGTGCAAGTATTTACGTTATGCCTAAGAAAGTCTATGATATGCTTGACTTGCCACCATTGAAAAATTGTTATCTGGATGTTAATCTCGCTGATAATGCTAAAAAGAAACCTTTGGGGAGAGTTGATAATGTTCATATTATGGTTAACAATAACCTTGTCCCCGTTGATTTTGTTGTCTTGGATATTGAATGCAATGCATCTTGCCCCATTATATTGGGAAGACCTTTTCTTGAACCGTTGGTGCTACTATTGATATGAAGGAAAGTAATATTAAATATCAATTTCCTCTCAAGAAAGGTATGGAACACTTCCCTAGAAAGAGAATGAAGTTACCTTATGATTCTATTATTAGAACAAATTATGATGTTGATGCTTCGTCTCTTGATGTTACTTGATATACACTTTACGCGCCTAGCTGAAAGGCGTTAAAGAAAAGCGCTTATGGGAGACAACCCATGTTTTTACTACAGTATTTTTGTTTTATATTTGAGTCTTGGAAGTTGTTTACTACTGTAGCAACCTCTCCTTATCTTAGTTTTATGTTTTGTTGTGCCAAGTAAAGTCTTTGATAGTAAAGTAAATACTAGATTTGGATTACTGCGCAGAAACAGATTTCTTTGCTGTCACGAATCTGGGTCTAATTCTCTGTAGGTAACTCAGAAAATTATGACAATTTACGTGAGTGATCCTCAGATATGTACGCAACTTTCATTCTATTTGTGAATTTTCATTTGAGCAAGTCTGGTGCCCTAATAAAATCCATCTTTACGGACTGTTCTGTTTTGACAGATTCTGCCTTTTATTTCGCATTGCCTCTTTTGCTATTATGGATGAATTTCTTTGATCCATTAATGTCCAGTAGCTTTATGCAATGTCCAGAAGTGTTAAGAATGATGGTGTCACATCTGAACATGTTAATTTTTATTGTGCACTAACCCTCTAATGAGTTGTTTCGAGTTTGGTGTGGAGGAAGTTTTCAAGGATCAAGAGAGGAGTATGATACAATATGATCAAGGAGAGTGAAAGCTCTAAGCTTGGGGATGCCCGGTGGTTCACCCCTGCATATTCTAAGAAGACTCAAGCGTCTAAGCTTGGGGATGCCCAAGGCATCCCCTTCTTCATCGACAACATTATCGAGGTTCCTCCCCTGAAACTATATTTTTATTCCGTCACATCTTATGCACTTTGCTTGGAGCGTCTCGTTTGTTTTTGTTTTTGTTTTGTTTGAATAAAATGGATCCTAGCATTCACTTTGTGGGAGAGAGACACGCTCCGCTGTAGCATATGGACAAGTATGTCCTTAGGCTCTACTCATAGTATTCATGGCGAAGTTTCTTCTTCGTTAAATTGTTATATGGTTGGAATTGGAAAATACTAAATGTAGTAACTCTAAAATGTCTTGGATAATTTGATACTTGGCAATTGTTGTGCTCATGTTTAAGCTCTTGCATCATATACTTTGCACCCATTAATGAAGAAACACTTAGAGCTTGCTAATTTGGTTTGCATATTTGGTTTCTCTAGAGTCTAGATAATATCTAGTATTGAGTTTTGAACAACAAGGAAGACGGTGTAGAGTCTTATAATGTTTACAATATGTCTTTTATGTGAGTTTTGCTGCACCGTTCATCCTTGTGTTTGTTTCAAATAACCTTGCTAGCCTAAACCTTGTATCGAGAGGGAATACTTCTCATGCATCCAAAATCTTTGAGCCAACCACTATGCCATTTGTGTCCACCATACCTTCCTACTACATGGTATTTATCCAGCCATTCCAAAGTAAATTGCTTGAGTGCTACCTTTAAAATTCCATCATTCACCTTTGCAATATATAGCTCATGGGACAAATAGCTTAAAAACTATTGTGGTATTGAATATGTACTCGATGCACTTTATCTCTTATTAAGTTGCTTGTTGTGCGATAACCATGCTTCGGGGACGCCATCAACTATTCTTTGTTGAATATCATGTGAGTTGCTATGCATGTCCGTCTTGTCTGAAGTAAGAGAGATCTACCACCTTAATGGTTGGAGCATGCATATTGTTAGAGAAGAACATTGGGCCGCTAACTAAAGCCATGAATCATGGTGGAAGTTTCAGTTTTGGACATATTGTTGACTGCCAAAACCCACCGGCGGGCAGCGGCCTTGTCAACACCGTAGAGCCGGGAAGAGCCTAGAGCTGCGGCTGGCTGAGACCCCTCCGAGCGACGGCCCGCAATGCTCTTCTGGTCACACGCGGCGATGCGAAGTGCAAGGGCGTGCCACCTGACCTATACCTGGTCGGAAGGTGATGGGGATGCCTCGCTTAGTTTCCCGCGGGGCATACATGTAAACATTAAATACGAGCCTCGATCGGCTCTCGGGTTATCCCGTGAATCGGCTCAAAGAGCCGATCCACCCATGATTCGTACGGGGTGCACGAATACTTGGTGGTCCTGCTTGATCAAGATGAAGCTAATGAGATCTACGACGATTTAGGGTTTTCACCGCATAATCGGATCATCCTACTCCAGGTTGGGCCTCGCGGCCACGCACGGTACTCGTAAGCCGATCCTAAACAAGGCCTAAAAACCAACATGAAGTTGATCCTCGGAACATCCCGTTTAGGACTTGCGAACGCCACCCTACGTGCCACTGGATCCTCCCTCCCTTTGTAAGGCCTAACTATTGCAGATATTAAACTAATCCTTGTAGAACAAGGAGCAATCGTAACGGATCAGATCTACTAAATAATGATCAAGCGGGGTGCCGCCCCCACACCTGAGACAGGCGTGAGGGCGGCTAGATATGCAAGGGTTGCACTACGTAAGCATGCTTAAACGAAGAACAATGCTAACCCTAACACATCTAATGATAACTACGTTGCTCGCCATCAAAAGCGCTTCGAGACGAGCAACACATGAACAACGTGGAGCTTGTGCTGCCTAGATCGCAAGATGCGATCTAGGCGAGCATGTCGCTTACCCGATAGAAACCCTCGAGACGAAGGAGTTGGCGATGCGCCGAGATTGGTTTGTTTTGGGGTTGAACGTGAGTTGTTGTTTATTCCATAAACCCTAGGTACATATTTATAGTCCAGGGGACTTTCTAATGTGGGCGTGCACTAAACCGTGCACGAGATAAACTCTAACTTCTAAATCGATACACAATCTATTATACTAAGATACACGGGCTAACTAGCCCAAATTCTCCGTGCAAGGCCGCTTCATAGATCTTCCATATGTAATCTTCCAAGCCCATCTTGATCGCGGCCCACCTCCCCGATCGCGGTTAAATCCTCGGTGATAACACATGCCCCCTGGTTTTGGAAATGGTATTTCCAAAATCATTACGCTTCCGTCGGGTCATGTCGTGGCAGAACCGTCGTAGTATCCGTCACCATGATGACTTGCCTTCTCCACTTCTCCGCGTGATTTGGCAGTCTTTTCTCTTTCTTTCAAACACCACTTCCTCGGAAACTCGCCGTGGCATTGAATTTTCACCATATCCCCTTTTATTTAACCGCTATGAACAGTTCCGCTCCGCATCCTCGCATTAGCGGTCCAAAAGTCCTCCTCGCACCATCATGTCTTCTTCCTCCTCTCGCCCTATCGGACCCCTCCAGCCGGTCCTCCATGTCCCGCGAGCCGACGCCGGAGCACAACCCGGCGGCGGTCCATGCGGCCAACACCCGCCGCGCCATTGCGGCCGGGGAGGAGTCGGACCATGACTTCTCCATCCGGTCCGAGGACGACCAGTCCTCGACGGACGGGGAGAGCGACCTCCGTTTCCTCGCCGACGGGGAATCGGAGGAGGAGAGCGATGACGATCGCTTCTCCTGGGACGACTTCACCTCCTCCGAGGGGGTGGTGGAGGAAGAAGAGGAGGAGGAGGAGGACGACGACGACGACTCCCTCGAGGGCTACCCACCAGCGAAACGCCTTCGCATGTGGTGGGACGACGACAGCAGCGACGACGAAGACGGGGACGAAGCCCCCGTGGAGGGCTACGGGAGTAGCGACGAGGAGCCCATCGGCAGCAGCGCCGATGAGAGCTCTGAGGATGACGGCGAGGGCAGTGACGGCCCGTAGATAGGACCCCTAGCATAGGGTCAGTAGTAGCAGATGGGGCAATGTATCCCCTAGTATTTCCTTTTGAGAGCAATTAGCTCTTTATGTAAGAAATCTTGCCTATCAATGAAGAACTGTTCCCGAATTTGATTTTGCCGATTTCCTCTAAGTCTGATTGAGCCGATTTACCTCTCCTACTGACCTTGCCGATTCGTCCCCTTTGCCAATGTGTAATGAGCCGATAACAACGCATCGGTCCTTCAATAGAGCACCTACCAGGCCTGTTGCCCCCCGAGTCTCAGCCAAGGCAAAACAGAGACGAGGATACACAAATGAGCTGCATAGACCTGGGCTTGATCGTGTGTGGGGAAGTTCCTTATGCAGCGCCAGCCGATTTGAACACAAATCGGCTTCTCTAAGCGGAAAGCCTTCAAGGTGAGCTGCCCCCGAGCTTCTTTAGTTCTTGTCGGCTAGATCGGCTTCTTTCCTTTGGTGAATCTAATGCAACCCATCCTTGACCTGATCCGCACGCCCATGCTGCTCCTGACATTGTTCTTGAAGAGAGGATCTGAGCTTCCAAACTGCGAGGAGTTCCTTCATAAAAAATCTCCCTTTTGTGCTCCATTGACCCTCTGATCGTACCAGTTACTCCTCTTGAGTCGATGGCCACGCATCGGCTTTCAGATCCTTAAGTCGATGCCTGCTGCATCGGCTGTGCTCGAAAAATTTCGAATTTTCACCCCTTTTTTTTTTTTACGGCCGACCTGTGCATCGGCCCCCATATTCCAATATCCATCACCAGAGGATGAGATGCTTCCGTTGCATATCCTCGTATTTTATCTACCTGGGTGCCCCCCCGAGCCGATTCTATCAAGAGAATTGATGGTGTCGGCTCTGTTGGATAACATGTTGAACCTAGGCAGAATGGTGGGTGAGGATAATTTTGGCCGATTGCTGGAATCGGCCTCCACGTTGCTTGCTCGTTGAAGGTTTTGTAAGTTCCCTTCATAAATTTTTTGGGGCCGATCACAAGGATCAGCCTCTCCTGGTTTGCTCATTGGTTTGATCTTGCTACTTGGTTAGGCTGGATAAAACCAACCCGACCTCTGACTTGATGCGCTTGCTCGTCGTCCACCTTGAGTGCTCCGTAGAGTCGTGGAGGGCTAAGCTCGCGTCGGCAAGACGAGTACCATGTTTGTGCCAGCCGATGTCTCATCATCGGCTTTCCTCTGTTTGGGGCGCCACTCCATCTTCCGTGGACGACCCTCTTCATCCAGGGTTCGCTGAACCTTTGCAGCCAGATCAGGCCGTGCCTTCCTTAGCGTATGTAGGTACAACCTTTCGGCTTCCTCCAGGCCGCGCAATCGCTGAACCCTGCGCTTTTGGGAACGGCTGAGTCCGTCGGGCACCACCTTGGCCGGTGGTACCTGTCTTCTTCCACTTGTCCCTCGTCTTCTGAATCCTCAAGATCTGCCCAACGAGGTGACTCAGCGCGTTTGCTTTGTGGCGGGAGAGGCCCTAGGCGCTCGAACACAGACACGTTGGCTGCCTCCTTCTTTTTATTGTTGCATTCTGGGCAATTGCCGATTGTGGGCAATCGGCTCATTCCTGAATCCCAGCAGTGATCGAAGAAGGGGCAGTCCCAATGTCTGGCGTTGTCATCTTGCTCCCTTGATGCTTCCGTGGCACGGCGCTCGTGCTCCTCCTCATCGCGATCCTGCCGATGATATCTTCTGGCTTCTCTAGCCAGACGATCTCCTCTATCATCGTAATTGGACCGTCGGCGTTGGTCATACTGACTCACATATTTGTTGAGGAGGTGATCAGAGAGGGGTCGCTGATATCTTATATTCTTCACCTCTCCCTCTGTGACATAGCGCTTGCCATCATGACGGAGCCGATCGCGTGGAGCGGCCTCCTCTGTATCCTTGCTATGAGAGCAGCTGCCCTCATCTCCATCTTTGCCAGAGTGGTTTCCAGGTCCCACCATGTTGATGCTGAACGAGGGACCCGGCTGGCAACCTTCGGGGTAGGTAATTTCTACCATGTTAACGGCGGGGAAGGGTTGGGTGTCGACCTTCATGGCGTACTCGGTTGAAAATTAGCCGCCCCTTCTCTATCGCCGCTTGGATGTGCCGACGCCACACCCGGCAGTCGTTGGTGGCATGGGAAAGCGAGTTGTGGAATTTGCAAGTACGGCTTTCCGTTTAGCTCTTTCGCCGTGGGGAACTTGAGACCTTCGAGAACCGTCAACTCGTTTCTCCTTGAGCAGGAGGTCGAAGATTTGTTCAGTCTTGGTCACGTCAAAATCAAATCCCCCGGGCGGCCCCGGTGGCTTTACCCATTTGCGAGGCCACGGGGTTCCTCCCCGAGTCCACTCAGCCCATCGCTATTTCTTGGTCTCCCGCAGGCACTTCATCTTCCTCTCGTATCGACCATAACTACCGCACGCTTGAACTTGTCTTGGTACAGGTCGGGGTGGCGCCTGTTCATATGCCGATAGTTTCTGAACCATGTGCGCCGCCGAGGGATAATCCGCTTGGGAGGCCATGTCCTTGAGCTGTGTTGCAAGGCCTCGCTACGCCAACTCGACTGCTTCCTTTTCAGTTATACGAACCGAATAACATCGGTTCCTAAGATTCCTGAAGCGCTGGATGTATTCGGTCACCGTTTCCCCGCGCTTCTGACGTAGTTGTGCTAGATCGGCAATGCCAGACTCGGAAGCTTCTGAATGGTATTGCATATGGAACTGTTCTTCCAATTGCTTCCAAGACTGGATGGAGTTTGCTCGGCAAAGAGGTGTACCATCCAAAGCCGATCCCGTGAGGGACCGTGAAAAGAGCCTCACGCGTAGCTGATCCGACACCGAAGCCGGTCCTAGTTGAGCCAAATATCGGCCGACGTGCTCGATGGAGCTGGAGCCATCCGATCCACCGAATTTGGAGAAGTCGGGGAGCCGATATTTAGGTGGCAGCGGGATCATCTCGTAATCGTCGGGGTACGGCTTGGAATAGCCGATCGCTCTTCTTTTCGGCATCATGCCGAACTGGTCTCTCGGCATGGTACCGATCTGATCCGCCGTGGCCGGCCGTAGGAGTTGCACTCGAAGATTCGCCGGGGTGGCGTACTTGGCCTGCCATGTTTGCTTTTCCAGCTCCGAGCCATCCGCAGGAGCCGGGCTCGGGAGTTTCGTCGGTGTGGCGTATTTAGTTAGCCACGTCCGCTCGTCGCCGACGTTCCTCCTCGTCTTCGCCGGAGTCCCCGATGTTGTGGCCTGGTTTGTGAGTGCCCGGCCACCACAATCCGGCACATACATGCACGCGTATCCATGAGGGATCTCCTTAGGCGCCTCCATTAAGAACCGGTAGTCACTAGGGTCGCCACCAATCCCGTAGACGAGGAATGCCGGTGTAGTCGGCACTTCAGCGAGTGCCGCCAACGCATATGGCAGCGGTGGACGGGACCGGAATGGCAACTC
>NC_061512.1:68084524-68161050 GCF_022539505.1 Lolium rigidum | reverse complement strand
CTCGTCTCAGGTGCGGGGAACACTGCTTGATCACATTTTAGTAGATGGACTGCCACAGATTGCCCTGTTCTACAAGGATTAGTTTAATATCTGCACAGTTGTGCCCACAGCTGAAATCCAGCAGCACGCAGGGTCCGCAAGTCCAATGGGAAGACTGCGCCCCGAGGATCGCGACCTTCAAGGCTGGAGTTTTTGTGTTTGTTTAGATTCGGTTATCGAGCACTGCAGTACTGCAGAGTGTCTGCCAGCACCGCGGCTGGAGGATACGATAGATCTGATTGCGCGGCGAAACTTAATCGTCGCAGATTCATTAGTCTACCCGATCAGCGAGACCGGTCAGGCATTCTTCGCAGTATGACCCGGGCACAATCCATGGGTGATCACTTTCGAGCCGACTCACAGATAACCCTGAGAGTTGATCGATACCGCATTCTGCACGCCTACATGCAGCGCCTCGCAGGAACGAAGAGGCGGATCCCCGATCTTCCTGACAGCAGGTGAACATACACGCCTGCACTTCGCAGATCGCCGCGCGACCGGCAGCGTTGACGAGCATTGCGGCCGTCGCGCCGGAGGGCCTCGTTTCGGCCGCATTCTTGTGGCTTTCCTGTTTCCGTCTTTCTGCGCGCCGCGCCGATTATGTTACAGGTCACGGTAATACGGCTTTGGGCAGTCACGATTTCTTGGCGGCGCGGCATTGCCGGTGGGACACCGGTTCGATCAACATTGCTGATATCGACCTTAGTGTAAGGGAGACGGCGGACGGCATCGCCAGTCATCTACGCGGCGCGGATCGTCGATCATCTCGCCAGTTACAACAGACCAGCGCCGCCTTGAGTTGAGACCATCATTTTTTCAGAGCAGAACTGCCTCACGGCGATCGAGATGCAGCGGATTTCACTGCAGGCGCGTCGAGGAGACTCCTTCGACTTCGAGCCGGAGGAACGCACGGTGAGAAGAGGATCCGCCAGGACCAGCGCCTCTCCACCGGGAGGCCCATCCACCACACCTGCAGAATCCCTTCCATCCATGCCATGGGAACGGTCTTCGGGTGCAGAGCCAGGGCGAGCCTGGCTCGGTGGTACCTGGATCACAGGCAATGTTTGAGGTCAGCCGCGGTCCCGAGGGACCGGCGTACGCCTCACATCCCTTGGGCGGTGACAGATGCCAGCCGGCGGTATGATAGACGACGGTCCACCGGGCGCTGGACCAGGTTGACCGGCGCCAAACCATCATCAGATGGTGGGCGCCTGACGGCAACGCCCGGAGAGCCGGAAGAGCTCACGACGGCGCATTATTGAGACTTTTCAGAGCACGGCAGCCCGGATGGCTCTTTTCAGCAGCTGGTATCGCCGCAAGAGCGCGAAGGTGGCGAGGAGATATAAATAATCTGCCTTAGCAGTACGGTAATCTCCTGCGGGTCTAATGGTGGAGCTGATGCCTCGCTGGTGCTTTCGCGGCAGTAACAAATGACGTCGTTCTGAATGCCTCGCAGGTTATCCGCGAACTTACCAAAGAGCCGGATCACACCCGACGCACGGTGCGGCAACAGAACACTGTAGGCGGCCGACTCCGCATTGCAAAGACAGATTCAACATTGCAGCCAACACAACGCCACGCCAAGAGTCTCCAGCCCAGTTGTCTTCCGCATGACGTAAAAAGGCTCAGTTTGAACTGTAATGAAGACCTAAAACCAATAATGCACAGTTGACCCCTAACATCCTGAATGAGACTTTAAGAACGCCAACCAATGTACACCGCTGGGATCTCCTCCTTTCTTTTGTAATTTACAGAACTACAGTCAGAGATAAACCAACCCGGTATATCATAGATAACCTGAACGACTCATTGATCAACGTAAAATAATGGATTTTTCAGCGGGCGCCTCACACTTTGATGTTGGTGTAGAGGGCCAAAGATGTGGCGCGGGCTACAACCAGCCGTGAAGAAGCAATTAACACTGTCGCGACAACCAACAAGACGGCAGACTGATATCCACGCGGCTGCCATCAAAAAGCGCCAAAGATGCGAACGATGAACGAATGGTTGAGCGCTTCTTTGACCGGATAAGTAACTGAAAAAGATGCGCCAATTTCGAACACGAAAATCCCGACGGTATTCAGACGACGCCGGACTGCGGTCGGTTTTTGAAGGAACCGCTGCCCGAGCATGCTGACTGATAAACCGTTAGTGTATTATACGAACTGTCACTTTGCTGACGTGGGAAGGCACCAAACCGCATCGGATAAACCTGGAACCTCAACCAAGGCACAACTAGTCATACTCAAGATACACGCTGACCGTTTCCAAATTTTCCGCAGGCGCCGGCCAGACTTCCGGTATAATCTTCAGCCGGAATTTTTGACTGCCTTACCTGAACGCGGCATAACTCTGATAACATTGATATCCCCAAATCCCCGGCAATAATAAAAAAAAAAAAAAAAAAAAGTGAATTTGCCGGGCCCATATTAATAATATATCCTAATAGGTCCCCGTCCATGCGCCAACCGGGGCATGGATGCCCGGGTTGAGGAATAACAGACCGCCGCAGAAACCCAAAAACGCGAGCTTTCCCAGACCTTGCAGCGGTGGATGGAGGCAAGGTATTCTGATTGTGACGACTTACAAGTCTATTTATGTATTTGCAGAATGATCCTGAGTCCGTGTTTGTCGACAAGCGCTTTTTCGCAACAATATATATACTCTCAGATGAGGCTTTCTATAAAAATCAAAAATAATGATGTAATTTCTCTTTCAGAACCTATGACGCTTTCTTTTATTATCACGACAAAAATTGTTCATTTCTCAAAATAGCCCTAGCACAAATATAGCAATCGATGCTTTCCTCTTTGAAGGACCATTCTCTTTACTTTTATGTTGAGTCAGTTCACCTATTTCTCTCCACCTCAAGAAGCAAACACTTGTGTGAACTGTGCATTGATTCCTACATACTTGCATATTGCACTTGTTATATTACTCTATGTTGACAATTATCCATGAGATATACATGTTATAAGTTGAAAGCAACCGCTGAAACTTAATTTTCCTTTGTGTTGCTTCAATACCTTTACTTTGATTTATTGCTTTATGAGTTAACTCTTATGCAAGACTTATTGATGCTTGTCTTGAAGTACTATTCATGAAAAGTCTTTGCTTTATGATTCACTTGTTTACTCATGTCATTACCATTGTTTTGATCGCTGCATTCATTACATATGTTTACAAATAGTATGATCAAGGTCATGATGGCATGTCACTTCAGAAATTATCTTTGTTATCGTTTTACCTGCTCGGGACGAGCAGAACTAAGCTTGGGGATGCTGATACGTCTCCGACGTATCGATAATTTCTTATGTTCCATGCCACATTATTGATGATATCTACATGTTTTATGCACACTTTATGTCATATTCGTGCATTTTCACGGAACTAACCTATTAACAAGATGCCGAAGAGCCGATTCTTTGTTTTATGCTGTTTTTGGTTTCAGAAATCCTAGTAACGAAATATTCTCGGAATTGGACGAAATCAACGCCCGGGGTCCTATTTTGCCACGAAGCTTCCGAGAAGACCGAAGAGGAGTCGAAGTGGGGCCACGAGGCACCGACACCATAGGGCGGCGCGGCCCGGCCCCTGGCCGCGCCGACCGTGGTGTGGGGCCCTCGTGTGGCCCCCACGTTGCCCTTCCGCCTACTTAAAGCCTCCGTCGCGAAAACCCCGGTCCGAGAGCCACGATACGGAAAACCTTCCGGAGACGCCGCCGCCGCCAATGCCATCTCGGGGGATTCGGAGATCTCCTCCGGCACCCTGCCGGAGAGGGGATTCATCTCCTGGAGGACTCTTCCCCGCCATGGTCGCCTCCGGAGTGATGAGTGAGTAGTTCACCCCCTGGACTATGGGTCCATAGCGGTAGCTAGATGGTTGTCTTCTCCTCATTGTGCTTCATTGTTGGATCTTGTGAGCTGCCTAACATGATCAAGATCATCTATCCGTAATACTATATGTTGTGTTTGTCGGGATCCGATGGATAGAGAATACCATGTTATGTTAATTATCAAGTTATTACCTATGTGTTGTTTATGATCTTGCATGCTCTCCGTTATTAGTAGAGGCTCTGGCCAAGTTTTTGCTCTTAACTCCAAGAGGGAGTATTTATGCTCGATAGTGGGTTCATGCCTTCATTGATACCTGGGACAGTGACAGAAAGTTCTAAGGTTGTGTTGTGATGTTGCCACTAGGGATAAAACATTGATGCTATGTCTAAGGATGTAGTTGTTGATTACATTACGCACCATACTTAATGCAATTGTATGTTGCTTTGCAACTTAATACTTGGAAGGGGTTCGGATGATAACTCTGAAGGTGGACTTTTTAGGCATAGATGCGGTTGGATGGCGGTCTATGTACTTTGTCGTAATGCCCAATTAAATCTCACTGTACTTATCATGACATGTATGTGCATTGTTATGCCCTCTCTATTTGTCAATTGCCCGACTGTAATTTGTTCACCCAACATGCTTTTATCTTATGGGGGAGACACCTCTAGTGAACTGTGGACCCCGGTCCATTCTTTTATACTGAAATACAAATCTCGTTGCAATACTTGTTCTTTCTTGTTTTCTTGCAAACAATCATCTTCCACACAATACGGTTAATCCTTTGTTACAGCAAGCCGGTGAGATTGACAACCTCACTTTGTTTCGTTGGGGCAAAGTACTTTGGTTGTGTTGTGCAGGTTCCACGTTGGCGCCGGAATCTCCGGTGTTGCGCCGCACTACATCCCGCCGCCATCAACCTTCAACGTGCTTCTTGGCTCCTCCTGGTTCGATAAACCTTGGTTTCTTTCTAAGGGAAAACTTGCTGCTGTGCGCATCATACCTTCCTCTTGGGGTTCCCAACGAACGTGTGAGTTACACGCCATCAGTGCACCAAGACTTTATGCTAAGCAATACAAGTAACTACTCCATCCGTTCGGATTTAGTCTACATTCTAGAAAAAATGAGACAAATTAGTAGTGCATTTTAACAACCAATCCAAGCTACATTGAAAATAACAACATCCAATAAAGAGAGTAAAACCACCTCGTTTTCAGTGTTGTTGTTGACTAAAAGCTAGAATATTGAGTATTTCAGAACAAATTTTGAAGCTAAAATGTAGACTATTTCAGAACGGAGGGAGTATGTGATAGCAAGTTATATAACTTCAAGCATGAAGACTATCACAATGTAAAATGCATAAGTAAAGAGCTCGGGTATAGAAATAACTGAAGTGACGGAGACAACGATGTATCCCGAAGTTCACACTTTTGCGAGTGCTACTCTCCGTTGGAGCAGTGTGGAGAACAAGTCACTCCAAATACACGAAGGACACCGTATTCTCCTCGAGAATTCCCACCAAAAGGAATGTCCTCGATCCACTATGGAACCTTCGGGTGGTCACCAAACCCGCACAAATCTTGGGGCTATCTCCACAACTTAATTGGAGGCTCCCAATAAATCTCCACAAAGGCTTTGCCCTTGAGGAATCTCCAAAACTTAATTGGAGGCCCCAAGAACACCACTAAGCCACAAAGCACAAAGCTTGAGGTATCTTCACAACTTAATTGGAGGCCCCAAGAACACCACAAAGACCACTAAGCCGTTTAGGGTATAAAGACCCAATAGGAACAAGCTCCGGGAACAAGCTCCCAAAGTGTATGTCTCATAAATTTTCACCCCCACGTATCACCACGGAGAAGACAAAACCGATGCACCAAATGCAATGGCAAGAACACCACAAAGATGCTCAAGTCCTCTCTCAAATTCCAACAAAGCTACAAAAGCTATTGGGGGAATAAGAGAGGAAGAACAAATAGGAGGAGGAACACCAAATTTCTCCAAGATCTACATCTAGTGAATTTCCCTCACAAAGAGAGGAATTTGTTTGGTCAAGATGTAGATGTAGATCTTCTGTATCTTTTCCTCAAATATGAGCAAGAATCATGGAGGGATTAGAGAGAGAGGAAGCTTCTCAAGGTCAACAATGGAGTAGAGAGAGTAGGAGAATCAACCGCTCAATGGGGAAGAAGACCCCTTTTATATGGAAGGAGGCGCACTAGCCGTTTGGAGAAAATGGCTCCATTTTCGCACCCGGCCGGACCTTCCGGGCCTGGCCGGACCATTCTGGTTAGCCGGACTTGTCTGGCCGGCCCCAACCCCATTCCGGTGACTAATCTGAGAGCCGGGACCGTTTCGCCGGAACTGGGGCCGGACTGATCCGGCCCAGCTGGACTTTCCGGCTCGTGGCTGGACCACTTCGGCTGGCAGCGCACCACACAACAAAAACGTCGCCATTTTCACATCAGGACTCCGAATTTGATGATTGATGCGCGTAGATGACACGTCCGTTGGGAACCCCAAGAGGAAGGTGTGATGCGCACAGCAGTAAGTTTTCCCTCAGAAAGAAACCAAGGTTTATCGAACCAGGAGGAGCCAAGAAGCACGTTGAAGGTTGATGGTGGCGGAATGTAATGCGGCGCAACACCAGGGATTCCGGCGCCAACGTGGAACCTGCACAACACAACCAAAGTACTTTGCCCCAACGAAACAGGTGAGGTTGTCAATCTCACCAGGCTTGCTGTAACAAAGGATTAACCGTATTGTGTGGAAGATGATTGTTTGCGAGAGAACGAGTAAAGAACAAGTATTGCAGCGAGATTGTATTTCGGATGTAAAGAATAGGACCGGGGTCCACAGTTCACTAGAGGTGTCTCTCCATAAGATAAAAGCATGTTGGGTGAACAAATTACAGTCGGGCAATTGACAAATAGAGAGGGCATAACAATGCACATACATGATATGATAAATATAGTGAGATTTAATTGGGCATTACGACAAAGTACATAGACCTCTATCCAGCATGCATCTATGCCTAAAAAGTCCACCTTCAGGTTATCATCCGAACCCCTTCCAGTATTAAGTTGCAAAACAACAGACAGTTGCATTAAGTATGGTGCGTAATGTAATCAATAACTACATCCTTAGAAATAGCATCAATGTTTTATCCCTAGTGGCAACAGCACATCCACAACCTTAGAACTTTACGTCACTGTCCCAGATTTAATGGAGGCATGAACCCACTATCGAGCATAAATACTCCCTCTTGGATTTAAGAGCAAAAACTTGGCCAGAGCCTCTACTAATAACGGAGAGCATGCAAGATCATAAACAACACATAGGTAACAACTTGATAATTAACATAACATAGTATTCTCTATCCATCGGATCCCGACAAACACAACATATAGAATTACGGATAGATGATCTTGATCATGTTAGGCAGCTCACAAGATCCAACAATGAAGCACAATGAGGAGAAGACAACCATCTAGCTACTGCTATGGACCCATAGTCCAGGGGTGAACTACTCACTCATCACTCCGGAGGCGACCATGGCGGTGAAGAGTCCTCCGGGAGATGAATCCCCTCTCCGGCAGGGTGCCGGAGGAGATCTCCGAATCCCCGAGATGGGATTGGCGGCGGCGGCGCCTCAGTAAGGTTTTCCGTATCGTGGCTCTCGGTACTGGGGGTTTCGCGACGGAGGCTTTAAGTAGGCGGAAGGGCAACGCGGGGGGCCACACGAGGGCCCCACACGCCAGGCTAGCGCGGCCAGGGGCCAGGCCGCGCCGCCCTAGCGTGTCGGCGCCTCGTGGCCCCACTTCCTTTCCCCTTCGGTCTTCTGGAAGCTTCGTGGCAAAATAGGACCCTGGGCGTTGATTTCGTCCAATTCCGAGAATATTTCGTTACTAGGATTTCTGAAACCAAAAACAGCAGAAAACAACAACTCGCTCTTCGGCATCTTGTTAATATGTTAGTGCCGGAAAATGCATAAATACGACATATAATGTGTATAAAACATGTAGATATAATCAATAATGTAGCATGGAACATAAGAAATTATCGATACGTCGGAGACGTATCAGCATCCCCAAGCTTAGTTCTGCTCGTCCCGAGCAGGCAAACGATAACAAAGATAATTTCTGAAGTGGCATGCCATCATAAACTTGATCATACTATTGTAAGCATATGTAATGAATGCAGCGATCAAAACAATGGTAATGACATGAGTAAACAACTGAATCATAAAGCAAAGACTTTTCATGAATAGTACTTCAAGACAAGCATCAATAAGTCTTGCATAAGAGTTAACTCATAAAGCAATAAATCAAAGTAAAGGTATTGAAGCAACACAAAGGAAGATTAAGTTTCAGCGGTTGCTTTCAACTTGTAACATGTATATCTCATGGATAATTGTCAACATAGAGTAATATAATAAGCGCAATATGCAAGTATGTAGGAATCAATGCACAGTTCACGCAAGTGTTTGCTTCTTGAGGTGGAGAGAAATAGGTGAACTGACTCAACATAAAAGTAAAAAGAATGGTCCTTCAAAGAGGAAAGCATCGATTGCTATATTTGTGCTAGAGCTTTTATTTTGAAAACATGAAACAATTTTGTCCACGGTAGTAATAAAGCATATGAGTTATGTAAATTATATCTTACAAGTTGCAAGCCTCATGCATAGTATACTAATAGTGCCCGCACCTTGTCCTAATTAGCTTGGACTACCGGATCATCGCAATACACATGTTTTAACCAAGTGTCACAAAGGGGTACCTCCATGCCGCATGTACAAAGGTCTAAGGAGAAAGCTCGCATTTTGGATTTCTCGCTTTTGATTATTCTCAACTTAGACATCCATACCGGGACAACATGGACAACAGATAATGGACTCCTCTTTAATGCATAAGCATGTGGCAACAATTAGTGTTCTCATATGAGATTGAGGATATATGTCCAAAACTAAAACTTCCACCATGATTCATGGCTTTAGTAGCGGCCCAATGTTCTTCTCTAACAATATGTATGCTCCAACCATTAAGGTGGTAGATCTCTCTTACTTCAGACAAGACGGACATGCATAGCAACTCACATGATATTCAACAAAGAATAGTTGATGGCTGATGGCGTGTAACTCACACGTTCGTTGGGAACCCCAAGAGGAAGGTATGATGCGCACATCAGCAAGTTTTCCCTCAGAAAGAAACCAAGGTTTATCGAACCAGGAGGAGCCAAGAAGCACGTTGAAGGTTGATGGCGGCGGGATGTAGTGCGGCGCAACACCGGAGATTCCGGCGCCAACGTGGAACCCGCACAACACAACCAAAGTACTTTGCCCCAACGAAACAGTGAGGTTGTCAATCTCACCGGCTTGCTGTAACAAAGGATTAACCGTATTGTGTGGAAGATGATTGTTTGCACGAAAACAGTAAAACAAGTATTGCATCAGATTTGTATTTCAGTATAAAAGAATGGACCGGGGTCCACAGTTCACTAGAGGTGTCTCTCCCATAAGATAAAAGCAGGTTGGGTGAACAAATTACAGTCGGGCAATTGACAAATAGAGAGGGCATAACAATGCACATACATGTCATGATAAATATAGTGAGATTTAATTGGGCATTACGACAAAGTACATAGACCGCCATCCAGCATGCATCTATGCCTAAAAAGTCCACCTTCAGATTATCATCCGAACCCCTTCCAGTATTAAGTTGCAAAGCAACAGACAATTGCATTAAGTATGGTGCGTAATGTAATCAACAACTACATCCTTAGACATAGCATCAATGTTTTATCCCTAGTGGCAACAGCACATCCACAACCTTAGAACTTTCTGTCACTGTCCCAGATATCAATGGAGGCATGAACCCACTATCGAGCATAAATACTCCCTCTTGGAGTTAAGAGCAAAAACTTGGCCAATACTAATAACGGAGAGCATGCAAGATCATAAACAACACATAGGTAATAACTTGATAATTAACATAACATAGTATTCTCTATCCATCGGATCCCGACAAACACAACATATAGCATTACAGATAGATGATCTTGATCATGTTAGGCAGCTCACAAGATCCAACAATGAAGCACAATGAGGAGAAGACAACCATCTAGCTACTGCTATGGACCCATAGTCCAGGGGTGAACTACTCCCTCATCACTCCGGAGGCGACCATGGCGGTGAAGAGTCCTCCGGGAGATGAATCCCCTCTCCGGCGGGGTGCCGGAGGAGATCTCCGAGAATCCCCCGAGATGGGATTGGCGGCGGCGGCGTCTCCGGAAGGTTTTCCGTATCATGGCTCTCGGTGCTGGGGGTTTCGCGACGGAGGCTTTAAGTAGGCGGAAGGGCAACGCGGGGGCCACACGAGGGCCCCACACCATAGGTCGGCGCGGCCGGGGCCGGGCCGCGCCGCCCTAGTGTGGCGGCGCCTCGTGGCCCCACTTCGACTCCTCTTCGGTCTTCCGGAAGCTTCGTGGCAAAATAGGACCACGGGCGTTGATTTCGTCCAATTCGAGAATATTTCGTTACTAGGATTTCTGAAACCAAAAACAGCGAGAAAACATCAAGCGGCTCTTCGGCATCTTGTTAATAGGTTAGTTCCAGAAAATGCACGAATATGACATAAAGTGTGCATAAAACATGTAGATATCATCAATAATGTGGCATGGAACATAAGAAATTATCGATACGTTGGAGACGTATCAATGACGTCCCCAGAAACATGGTTATCGCACAACAAGCAACTTAATAAGAGATAAAGTGCATAAGTACATATTCAATACCACAATAGTTTTTAAGCTATTTGTCCCATGAGCTATATATTGTAAATACGAATGATGGAATTTTAAAGGTAGCACTCAAGCAATTTACTTTGGAATGGCGGAGAAATACCATGTAGTAGGTAGGTATGGTGGACACAAATGGCATAGTGGTTGGCTCAAGGATTTTGGATGCATGAGAAGTATTCCCTCTCGATACAAGGTTTAGGCTAGCAAGGTTATTTGAAACAAACACAAGGATGAACCGGTGCAGCAAAACTCACATAAAAGACATATTGAAAACATTATAAGACTCTACACCGTCTTCCTTTTTGTTCAAAACTCAATACTAGAAATTATCTAGACTTTAGAGAGACCGAATATGCAAACCAAATTTTAGCAAGCTCTATGTATTTCTTCATTAATGGGTGCAAAGTATATGATGCAAGAGCTTAAACATGAGCACAACAATTGCCAAGTATCAAATTATTCAAGACATTTTAGAATTACTACATGTAGCATTTCCCAATTCCAACCATATAACAATTTAACGAAGAAGATTCAACCTTCGCCATGAATACTATGAGTAAAGCATATAGACATATTTGTCCATATGCAACAGCGGAGCGTGTCTCTCTCCCACACAATGAATGCTAGGATCCATTTAATCAAACAAAAACAAAAAACGAAAACAAACCGACGCTCCAAGCAAAGCACATAAGATGTGACTGAATAAAAATATAGTTTCAGGGGAGGAACCTGATAATGTTGTCGATGAAGAAGGGGATGCCTTGGGCATCCCCAAGCTTAGACGCTTGAGTCTTCTTAGAATATGCAGGGGTGAACCACCGGGCATCCCCAAGCTTAGAGCTTTCACTATCCTTGATCATATTGTATCATACTCCTCTCTTGATCCTTGAAAACTTCCTCCACACCAAACTCGAAACAACTCATTAGAGGGTTAGTGGACAATAAAAATTAACATGTTCAGAGGTGACAAAATCATTCTTAACACTTCTGGACATTGCATAAAGCTACTCGGACATTAAAGGATCAAAGAAATTCATCCAACATAGCAAAAGAGGCAATGCGAAATAAAAGGCAGAATCTGTCAAAACAGAACAGTCCGTAAAGATGGATTTTATTGAGGCACCAGACTTGCTTAAATGAAAATGCCCAAATTGAATGAAAGTTGCGTACATATCTGCGGATCACTCACATAAATTGGCATAATTTTCTGAGTTACCTACAGAGAATTAGGCCCAGATTCGTGACAGCAAAGAAATCTGTTTCTGCGCAGTAATCCAAATCTAGTGTGAACCTTACTATCAAAGACTTTACTTGGCACAACAAAACACAAAACTAAGATAAGGAGAGGTTGCTACAGTAGTAAACAACTTCCAAGACTCAAATATAAAACAAAAATACTGTAGTAAAAACATGGGTTGTCTCCCATAAGCGCTTTTCTTTAACGCCTTTCAGCTAGGCGCAGAAAGTGTATTTCAAGTGTTATCAAAAGATGATGCATCTTCAGCGGGGTTTGGAGTTTTCTCAACCATGCATAGTATATTGGATACATAAGTTTCAGCGGCTCCCTTTTCATTAGTCTTGGGCTTGCTACTCTCATCAAACAAATTTTCAGGAACAAGCCAAGCATAATTATTTTCTAGCGCTTCATTCATCGCTAGGAGCTTACATGGTATTGGTGCTTTGATCTCCCCACCATCATTAATATTATTAGTGTACCTTACTCTCTCCATGTCCATCTTTTCAAGGATACTAAAAAAATTGGTATAAGAACCAAGCATCTTATATTTAATAAAGACTTTTCTAGCCTCTCTTGCTATACCACCAAATTCTCTAAGAAGGGTTTCTAAAACAAAATCTTTCTTTTCCCCTTCTTCCATATCACCGAGTGTAAGAAACATGTGTTGGATTATAGGATTGAGATTAACAAATTTCGTTTCCAACATGCGAACTAAGGCAGCAGCAGCAATTTCATAATTAGGAGCAAGTTCTACCAAGTGTCTATCTTCAAAATCTTCAACGGTACTAACATGATTGAAAAATTCTTCTATATTATTTCTCCCAACTATGGACCCACGTCCTACCGGTATGTCTTTTGTGGTAAAATTAAAAGGAAACATGATGAATCAAGTAAAGTAAATGCAAGTAACTAATTTTTTTTGTGTTTTTGATATAGAGTGCAAGACGAGTAAATAAAGTAAAGCTAGCAACTAATTTTTTTGTGTTTTGATATAATGCAGCAAACAAAGTAGTAAATAAAATAAAGCAAGACAAAAACAAAGTAAAGAGATTGGGAAGTGGAGACTCCCCTTGCAGCGTGTCTTGATCTCCCCGACAACGGCGCCTGAAACATGATCTTGATGCGCGTAGATGACACGTCCGTTGGGAACCCCAAGAGGAAGGTGTGATGCGCACAACGAGTAAGTTTTCCCTCGGAAAGAAACCAAGGTTTATCGAACCAGGAGGAGCCAAGAAGCACGTTGAAGGTTGATGGTGGCGGAATGTAATGCGGCGCAACACCGGGGATTACGGCGCCAACGTGGAACCTGCACAACACAACCAAAGTACTTTGCCCCAACGAAACAGTGAGGTTGTCAATCTCACCGGCTTGCTGTAACAAAGGATTAACCGTATTATGTGGAAGATGATTGTTTGCAGAGAACAGTAAAGAACAAGTATTGCAGCAGATTGTATTTCAGATGTAAAGAATAGGACCGGGGTTCACAGTTCACTAGAGGTGTCTCTCCATAAGATAAAAGCATGTTGGGTGAACAAATTACAGTCGGGCAATTGACAAATAGAGAGGGCATAACAATGCACATACATGATATGATAAATATAGTGAGATTTAATTGGGCATTACGACAAAGTACATAGACCGCTATCCAGCATGCATCTATGCCTAAAAAGTCCACCTTCAGGTTATCATCCGAACCCCTTCCAGTATTAAGTTGCAAAACAACAGACAGTTGCATTAAGTATGGTGCGTAATGTAATCAATAACTACATCCTTAGACATAGCATCAATGTTTTATCCCTAGTGGCAACAGCACATCCACAACCTTAGAACTTTTTGTCACTGTCCCAGATTTAATGGAGGCATGAACCCACTATCGAGCATAAATACTCCCTCTTGGAGTTAAGTGCAAAAACTTGGCCAGAGCCTCTACTAATAACGGAGAGCATGCAAGATCATAAACAACACATAGGTAACAACTTGATAATTAACATAACATAGTATTCTCTATCCATCGGATCCCGACAAACACAACATATAGAATTACAGATAGATGATCTTGATCATGGTAGGCAGCTCACAAGATCCAACAATGAAGCACAATGAGGAGAAGACAACCATCTAGCTTCACGCTATGGACCCATAGTCCAGGGGTGAACTACTCACTCATCACTCCGGAGGCGACCATGGCGGTGAAGAGTCCTCCGGGAGATGAATCCCCTCTCCGGCGAGGGTGCGGAGGAGATCTCCGAGAATCCCCCGAGATGAGATTGGCGGCGGCGGCGCCTCGATAGGTTTTCCGTATCGTGGCTCTCGATGCGGGGGTTTCGCGACGGAGGCTTTAAGTAGGCGGAAGGGCAACGCGGGGGCCACACAAGGGCCCCACACGCCGAGCCGGCGCGGCCGGGGGCCAGGCCGCGCCGCCCTAGCGTGTCGGCGCCTCGTGGCCCCACTTCCTTTCCCCTTCGGTCTTCTGGAAGCTTCGTGGAAAAATAGGACCCTGGGCGTTGATTTCGTCCAATTCCGAGAATATTTCGTTACTAGGATTTCTGAAACCAAAAACAGCAGAAAACGACAAGCGGCTCTTCGGCATCTTGTTAATATGTTAGTGCCGGAAAATGCATAAATACGACATATAATGTGTATAAAACATGTAGATATAATCAATAATGTAGCATGGAACATAAGAAATTATCGATACGTCGGAGACGTATCAATGATCTTGGGCTCGTTGGAAGCAAAACGAAAGGCTCTACAAGATCATGCAGGGAAACATCATAGTACAACCACGAAGTATATGATCAAAAGGGGAAAGTTTTAACCTATCTATAAGAGCTAAACCGGTAACACCTCCAATAAGGAAATTGCATCAACTTAAGTTAGAAAAACTCGGATTTAGGTGAAACCAATTTAGTTGTAAATAGGATGACAAGAGCTACCCCCACAAAGAGTGAAAATATAAAGAATAAGTGGGGTAGATTTTTCCATGCACTTAGAGGTGAAACCTCTCAAAACGAAGAACCGGAAAAAACTCCAATATCGAAGACACAACAAGTATTTCATGTGGAATCCATTTTCGATGAACTAGAGATTGTCATGAGAATAAGTACAAGCTATAAAACACCATATGGATAAAATCCAAATAACAACCAAGAAAGATGATGCAAGGATGCAAAGGTTTGAACTCTCTCCGAACGATACGATCAAGTTACTCACTAGAGAGCCCCTTGATAGTTCCGCAACTAACCTATAACCCGGTCTCCCAAATAAACCACGAGACTGGTAAGAAAGAAACCCTATAAAGATAAAATCTTAACCTTGCACATTCCACTTGAGCTTGATGATGACGATCTTGACCGCAACAAGATGAAACAGTGTTCTTGATTGGGCTTGCTTGATGAAGATGAGGTCTTGCGGATTGATCCCCCATACTCCACTATGAATGAGCTTCTTCTTCGGTGCAATTTATCCATGAACACATATGAATGGAAAGCTTCAAGCATGTGAGCTCTCCGAGTTGACTCATCTTGAACTTGCACCTCATTTCTTCGTATTGCAACCTTGAAGCCAACTCATGGTTCAAGCATTGCCTATGGACAACTCCTACACATATGACTCAATGCAAACATTAGTCCATAGGGATTGTCATTAATTACAAAAAACACACATGGGGGCTCTATACACTTTCAGACCTCCTGCTTCACGCGGCGGACGGCCGCCTCCTTCTGCGCCGCCTCATACTCGCGCACGGCACGGACGGCTTCCGCCTCCTCGCGGCGGAAGCGCGCGCGCCTCGGCCTCCGAGATGACGGAGACCTGTTGGATCGTCGTCGTCTCCTCGTCATTGAGAACGTAGTCCCCCGAATGGAGGACGGTGCGCACCGGCACCTCCTCCTCCTCCTCGTCGCTGCTGTTGTCGGCGACTGGCGGCACTAGCGCACGGCCGGACGCGCCCGAGGAAGACCCCTCACCGCTATTGGCGTAGCAGGCGAGTTTTCCCGGCGACGTCAGGCCCCAGTTGGTCCAACGCCGCGCGCTGCGCTTCCGGGCGCCTTCCGAGCAGTTCCATTTCCGTCGCTCGGCCTCGGAGTGGAAGACAGGGGGGGCGAGTTGCTCCCACCAATCCGCCCGCCGCCCCTCCCGCCGCTGCCCGCGCCAGCCATGCGGTCACGGTGGTGGTGGAGGAAGTGTAGAAGCAGCGGCGACGGCTCCGCGATTGCTCGCCGGAAGTCCAAGCGTGTGTGCGGCGGAGGAAGCGGACGCGGCGGCGGGAGTAGGGTTTGGGAACCCTACTCCCCTCCGCGGCCTGTATTTATACGGGTCGACGCTCGCGTTTCTCGGACCCCTGAACAAATTATACGGGCCGGCCCACCAATTTAGGTTCCGTTCTGCGCCTTTTTCGGCCCAAATCCGTAAATTTGCCGGAAAAATTCAGTTCCGGAGGAGCCTCCCTCGCTGAGAAACCACTTCCACCCCTGCTAGCACCACGAAATTAGGAAGAACCTGACATGTCCTCCTCCTCTGAAGTTAGGAAGAACCTGGCGATGCAGAGTTTGCCGGAACCAAGAGGGAGGAGGTGGGTGGCCCTGAGCTTCCACTCTTCTGGCCAGACCAGATCCTTCCACAGTTGCAGCGGCACCGGCGGCCTCGACGTGGACACAGCGGTGAGGTCGGACGCGCAGAGGTGCTCGTCGTCGTTGCCAGTGAAGCCGAACCAGAGGTTGTGCTCGGGGACATGCTCGACACGACCTCTGAACGGCAGCGCCCAGTTACCGGCCTTGCTCCATGCACCGGTCTCTGCGTCGAAGGAAAACGTGCCGATGCAAAGAAGAAGAAGATCAGATTCTCAGATAGGGGCGGCGAAAGGAGCCAGGTTATTGACCGAACTGCACACGTAGACGTAGGCTCCAGGAGAGATAGAGGCGATCTCGTGAAACCATCTAGGGTTTTGTTCCCTCGCCAGCGATGATGTATGTCTGCTTCGCCAGTTTTTTTTATTTCTATTTATATTTAAAAATATTTATATTTTAAAAGATCTAAAAATGTTCAAACTTGAAAAATATCAGATTAAAAATGTTAAAATTTAAATTTTTCAAATTTTAAAAAAGTTCATGAAAATGACCGGCAAAACCAGGGAGAAAAAATCACACAAAAAAGAAAAACTAAAGAAAACTAAGTACACAACCAACCGCTTGATAGCCAAAACCCAGAAAAGCCATTGTCTCAGCCATAAACATGAAATAAAGGAGTTAACGGGCCAGCCCAACAAATCCCGCACCATGTGTGGCGCCCAGATAGGGGCCGCATTGATCAGTGAATAGAAACCGCCATAGTCGCCGCCCCTTAGCACAACCACACACACAATGCATTTTCACAAGATTATTTGTACGATACAAAGGTGCAGATGAAATGCGATGCACCCACCCTGTCTAGGAGCTCCTCCCCTCCTAGGCATCGTCTGCGCTTAGACCTCATGTCGCCAAAGGCGGAGGAGGATCACTCGCTCGTGCCCTATTCCCGTGTCGACCTCCTTTCGTTTAAGGTGGACAAGGAACACTCCCTCGCGCCACCGCATCACGGCGCATATGCAGCCTTTGTTGTATTGTGATCCAAATTCATATACTAAAGGGAGGCTAACTTCTGACGAGCGGAGCGAGGCCCCCCGCGGTACGGTACGGATCGTTGGCACCGCCTATATATACATCTTGTAAGCCGCCGGCTAGGGTTTATCAGATTATAAGATAACCCACGGCGCTTGTAAACACCTCCCGATATAGTGAAGTTTTGCTGGCTGGCGCCCGTGGTTTTTTCCCCTTCGTGTTGGAAGGGGTTTTCCACGTTAAATCTTGTGTCCCCTGCGTGTGTTCTTGTTTCGTTCTTCGTTATTTGCTTGTCGCTTTTATAACAAGTGGTATCGAGCCCGTGTTTCAATCTAGGGTTTTGCGACATGTCTTCCTTGAAGTTCGATCTACCGCAGCTGGATTACACCACAAGATTTTCTCTCGTGGCAAGTGAAGATGAGGGCGATACTTACCCAATCTTCTGATCTGGATGAAGCTCTTGATGGATTTGGCAAGAAAGATGCCAAGACCTGGACCGACGATGAAAAGAGGAAAGACCGTAAGGCTTTTTCATTAATTCAGTTTCATCTATCCAACAATATCTTGCAGGAAGTGCTGGCTGAGAAATCCAGCTGCGGCTGTGGTTGAAAGCTGGAATCGATCCGTATGTCCAAAGATCTAACCGAGTAAGATGCACGTGAAGATGAAGTTGTTCTCGCACAAGCTGCAAGAAGGTGCGTCAATGATGAATCACCTATCGATCTTTAAAGAGATCGTTTCGATTTGCTATCCATGGAGGTAAAATATGATGATGAGGATCTAGCTCTTATACTCGTTAGTCTCGTTGCCTAATTCTTTTGCGAATTTTCGAGACACCTTGTTATACAGATCGTGATGAACTAACCCTTGCCGAAGTTTATGAGGCCCTCCAGCGAGAGGGAAAAGATGAAATCTATGGTGCAGGCAGAGGGTTCGTCATCTAAGGCAGAGGCACCTGCAGGTCCGAGGCAGGACCGAGAACAGAAACAACAACTACAACGAGAGATAAGAGCAAGACCGACGAGAGGTCGCTCAAAGTCCAAGGGACGAGATGGTAAGTTCTGCAAGTATTGTAAGAAAACTAGCCATAATATTGATGATTGCTAGAAGTTGCAGAACAAAGAGAAAAGAAACGGTACCTACCAACCGAAAAACAAATCTGAGGGTGATGGTAAGGCTGCTGTTGTTTCCCGTGATAATTCGGATGGCGATTGCCTAGTTGTGTTTGCTGGTTGTGTTTCTAGTAATGATGAGTGGATCCTTGATTCTGCATGTTCGTTTCATATTTGCTGTAACAAAGACTGGTTCAGTTCTTATGAGTTTGTGCAGAGTGGAGATGTTGTGCGTATGGGAGATAACAACCCACGTGAGATCGTGGGCATTGGCTCCGTTCAGATCAAGATGCATGATGGCATGACACGCACTCTGACAGATGTTAGACACATACCTGGCATGGCCAGAAATCTGATCTCTCTCAGTACCCTTGATGTTGACGGGTACAAACACTCCGGCTCTCGCGGAATTCTGAAGGTAACAAAAGGTTCTCTCGTTCACATGATTGGTGATATGAATTCTGCAAAGTTATATGTTCTTAGAGGTAGCACTTTATCTGGTATTGCTGCTGCTGTTATTCCTGATGAACCTGGTAAAACTAATCTGTGGCATATGCGTCTTGGACATATGAGTGAACATGGCATGGCAGAATTGCACAGGAGAGACCTCCTAGATGGCTGCAATTTGAGTAAGTTTGACTTCTGTGAGCACTGCATTTTTGGTAAGCATAAAAGAGTTAAATTCAATGCTTCCGTTCATACCACCAAAGGGATTTTAGATTATGTGCATGCTGATGTGTGGGGACCTTCCCGCAAGACTTCTCTTGGTGGTGCAAATTACATGCTTACTATCATAGATGATTACTCCGGAAAAGTGTGGCCTTTCTTTCCGAAACATAAATCTGATGTGTTTGATGCTTTCGGAAAGTGGAAAGTTATGGTAGAGAAGCAAACAGAAAAGAAAGTTAAATTGCTTCGTATCGACAATGGCATGGAGTTTTGTTCTACCTGTTTTCAATGATTATTGCAGCGATGAAGGCATTGTCGGGCACCACACCATCCCATATACTCCTCAGCAGAATGGTGTGGCGGAGAGGATGAACAGAACCATCATCTCCAAGGCTCGCTGCATGTTGTCTAATGCCGGTATGCATAGACGTTTCCGGGCTGAAGCAGCCTCCACCGCCCGTTACTTGATAAACAGGTCACCTTGTATTCCGCTTGATAAGAAAACTCCTATTGAGGTATGGTCTGGTTCACTCGCTGATTATTCACGAGTTGAGAGTTTTCGGTTGCACTCGCTTATGCTCATGTTGATAATGGAAAGCTAGAGCCCAGGGCTGTTAAGTGTGTGTTTCTTGGTTATGGTTCAGGAGTTAAGGCATACAAGTTATGGAATCCTGAAACTAAGAAAGTTTTGCATAGCAGGAATGTTGTCTTTAATGAGGCTGTTATGTTTTATAAGAGTTCATCTATAGATGTTACTGATGTTGTTGATTTTTCTGATAATTCTGATGATGAACAACAGAGGATTAGCGTGCAGGTGGAGCACGTGGAGGAGAAAGAAAATGATGTTGCTGAAAATGATAACACTGTTGTTCAACACTCACCACCTGTTTTGCAGCAAACAAATAGTTCCATTGCTGCTGATAGACCGAGGCGTAACAAAGGTCCACGTCCTCGTTTAATTGAAGAATGTAATCTTGTTGCTCATGCTTTGAGTTGTGCTGAACAGGTGGAGCATGGTACCGAACCTGCTACATATACCGAGGCCGTTGCATCCGTTGACCACGTGAAGTGGATTTCGCTATGCAAGAGGAGATGCGATCGCTTGACAAGAATGGCACATGGGATGTTGTGCCCTTGCCTAAACAAAAGAAGGCTGTCCGCTGTAAGTGGATATTTAAAAGAAAGGAAGGTTTGTCTCCTAGTGAGCCTCCGAGGTTTAAGGCAAGGTTAGTAGCAAAAGGTTTCAGCCAAATTCCAGGTATTGATTATAATGATGTATTCTCTCCGGTTGTGAAGCATAGTTCCATTCGTGCATTCTTTGGTATTGTGGCTATGCGTGATCTTGAGCTTGAGCAGCTAGATGTAAAGACTGCTTTTCTGCATGGTGAGCTTGAGGAGGAGATATACATGGACCAACCTGAAGGCTTTGTTGTGCCTGGTAAGGAGGATCTTGTTTGCAAGTTGAAGATGTCCCTTTATGGTCTGAAACAGTCTCCAAGACAGTGGTACAAAAGGTTTGATTCATTTATGCTTGCACATGAGTTTAAGAGATCTAAGTATGATAGTTGTGTTTATATCAAGTTTGTTAATGGATCACCAATATACTTGCCGTTATATGTTGATGATATGTTGATTGCTCGCCAAGAGCAAGAAAGAGATCACTATTTTGAAAGCACAATTAAGTAGTGAGTTTGAGATGAAGGATCTTGGTGCTCGCTAAGAAAATACTAGGTATGGAAATTACAAGAGACAGAAAATCTAGTGTGTTATTTCTTAGTCAGCAAAATTACATTCGTAAAGTTCTTCATCGTTTTAATATGCATGATGCAAAGTCTCGTTAGTACACCAATTGCTTCTCACTTCAAATTGTCGACATTGCAATGTCCTAGTACTCGATGAAGATATTGAGTACATGTCTCGAGTTCCATATTCTAGTGCTGTTGGTTCCTTGATGTATGCCATGGTTTGTTCTCGTCCTGATTTATCCTATGCTATGAGTTTGGTCAGTCGATATCTTGCTGATCCTGGAAAAGAACATTGGAGAGCTGTTCAGTGGATTTTCAGGTACCTTCGTGGCACATCGAAAGCTTGTTTGAAGTTTGGCAAGACCGGTGAGGGACTCGTTGGCTATGTGGATTCAGATTTTGCTCGCCGATTTGGATAAGAGAAGATCCCTCACGGGTTATGTGTTCACTTGTTGGTGGATGTGCTTGTGAGTTGGAAGGCAACGTTACAATCTGTTGTTGCCCAATCTACGACCGAAGCGAGAATATATAGCAATTAATGAAGCTGGCAAAGAGTCCGTTTGGTTGAAAGGTTTGTATGCTCGAGCTTTGTGGAGATGATTCTTGCATTAACTTGTTTTCCGACAGTCAAAGTGCAATATACCTTACTAAAGATCAAATGTTCCATGAGAGGACAAAGCACATTGATATCAAGTACCATTATATTCGCGACATTGTTGCTAAAGGTAAACCGAAGGTATGCAAGATAAGTACTCATGATAATCCTGCCGATATGATGACAAAGCCGGTTCTCGTTTCCAAGTTTGAGCTTTGCTCGAGCTTGGTTGGTATAACTGTTTAGCCCAAGTGGCCGTTGGTGCCAGCAAGTGTTTTTCCTTTGTCTGTTCAGGAGATTGTTGAAGTTCATGCTACAAGATGGAATTTGTCTCAAGGTGGAGTTTGTTGTATTGTGATCCAAATTCATATACTAAAGGGAGGCTAACTTCGACGAGCGGAGCGAGGCCCCGCGGTACGGTGACGGACTGCTGGCACCGCCTATATATACATCTTGTAAGCCGCCGGCTAGGGTTTATCAGATTATAAGATAACCCACGGCGTTTGTAAACACCTTCCGATATAGTGAAGTTTTGCTGGCTGGCGCCCGTGGTTTTTTCCCCTTCTGTGTTGGAAGGGGTTTTCCACGTTAAATCTTGTGTCCCCTGCGTGTGTTCTTGTTTCGTTCTTCGTTATTTGCTTGTCGCTTTTATAACAGCCTTCTTCGCTCCTCATTGGTCCCCGAGCTCGAGGGTCTCGCAACTTTGAGCTGAACTTGGAGATGGACAAGTACACAACAGAGTGACACTGCAGGATTACTTGAGTGGTGGGGATAGGATCACGATGAGAGTGACCCCGAGCGAGGAGAGGAGGTGGTGCTTGAGGTGCATAAACGGGTGGGGGGGACTTCATCTCGCCGGTGTGCGCCTCCAATGCCGCGGGCGCTCCCCATGCGGGAAAGGAAAGGAACGCCGAGGAGGTGATATGCTAGATTAAAAACCTACGATGTGATGGATTCTAATGCCGATGAGGTTTTCTGCTACAAAGGCCAAGGCTACCGTCGACAATGTCGAGGCCTCGGTCACTAACAAGGGCAAGGAGATTATCGTCATCTCATATCACAACAAGGACAAACCATTTGGCATGTTTAATTAATTATGGAAATTTATGTGTTCTTTTAATTTGGTTCATCTACAAACTATTTGAATCGAATGTTGAATGCCATTTTATAGTAGTTTCTTGACAACAAATTAAAAATAAAAATGTTTGCATATAGTTTAATTACGTGCAAAACGTTGGTGAGTTCGAAGCCCAGCCCTCCCCAATTTTTAGACCTTTTTCCATGAAAATCGTTTTGCCCAAATTGTGAAAGGAGGTGTTTCCAATTTTTGTCATAGATTTTTTTTCATTTTATTAGTTCAAAAAATGGGATTTTTGTGAAGCAGCTAAAAGCAAATATGTGGTGAAATGGCACAACTCCAGTTTCCCACCAAATTAGACCCTATGGGATTCTATGCAGTGTCCGTGAAAATTTCAAAGCTCCTGCTGAAGCCATAGCTCATAAGTGTCGATTTTACACTTTCTAGAGCTGCTGCTACTACATGGAAACAGATGCTGAAATGTCTTCACTTTTTATTAGTACAAGACAGATGGAAATACTCCAATAGCAGGTTACATGTTTAAAAATAGTGCAAGGGCTTATGTTGTGTCTCCAGCTGCTCAAAACTATGACAATGGGTACTCATGACTAATGTTACAGTGTGAACTACAAAGGCTCAATAGTATCCTAAGATTTACATGCTACAGACAAGATGTATCACTACATGTTCATGTGAGTTACAGGAGATTCTACGACCAGCGCAATTCAAACAGTCCACGTGCTCTTCCGTTTCATGTTAAAATCGAAACATTCAATCCAACCCAGCAGCTCGGGGAGAAGATTGCCCACCAAGAGACACAGAAGCTAATGATGATGCCCATACCCTGGTGTTCATGGCTCCAACCATGAGCCTCCATTTGCTCCACATCTTCCTTACATCCACAGCTTGAGGCACACATTCGAGCAGCTGAGCCAATTTGGCAAGGACTCCAAGGTTGGCATGTCGGAAGTACTGGGTCCACAAGCCTTTGACGCAAGCGAAGCATTTCGGGAAGAAGAACAGGAATATCCTTAGGCAAATGAAGACTATGCTGAATGCTAGGTAGGGCTCCCTCTTCACAGATTCGCTGAATGAGCCATTCCAAATCTTCGCATATTGTGGGCTTTCTGCAGTCGTGTTCCACTTACGTGGACCAAGATATGCAACTGGTTCTTGTTCTGCATCGAAAAAAATTCCTTGTTAAGACACAATAAGAGTACAATCACACAATTTCCAGTTTCCTCTTCAAATGGCCAACTAATGACTACAATATCTGATCTAACAATCATAGTATTTAGGCTACAGAAAAATGATGGTAACTGCATCTGTGGATATAACTTTCACAGAAGCGTTATTGCCATCTTTCCTCCATAGAATTATGGTTGCCATATTTTACACACATAATTATTGCGCCCATCTTTCATCTGAAGTTCTGAACTATTATTCCTGTCTTTCAAGTTGTGACATTGGAGCTCACAGGCTGCTTCACAGTAAGTTGATTAATATGTCTACTACAATAGTGTGTATCAAACAATCCATTAGTTGGCTTCTCACTTAAGTATATCAGGGCTACAGCTCAGATATAAATGCAAATACTGAGAAGCCTACCAGTAACATCAATGTAAAAGTCGAGCAGTGAGTTGAGATCTTTAGGAACAAGAGGCCAAAACACATATGGATGATGAGCGATTACTATAGTAGGAAGGCTACGGACACCATATCTTGATAAAACTCTGCAAATCATGTAACCAAGAAAATATCAGTTAAGGCCGTCAGTCATATTAATTGCTAAGAAGGATAACAGGAACACCACTAAGCATAAGGGTCTTACGCTGGCATGACATTTGACTGTTCTACAGCCAAGTGCTTAACCTGCGGATACATTGAGCTAAGCTCATCGAAGGTCGGTCTCATACTCTGAGAGAAAGGGCACCATGATGCATAGAAGAGGATGGCAGTGCACTCCGCCTTTTCACCCAACTCTTTGATAAGTTCCTCCCCATTAACCTGCAAGGTTTACCAAGGTGTGGTTCATGTTAAGCACCACACAGCCCAACGGACCCAGCTTCATAAGAAGATGATTTTGGAGTCTACATTTCTAATTATCCCGCAATACAGCAGATTGAACTGATATGCCTTATCGATCATATTGGCCTATCATTTGTATCCTCCTTACTTCATGAGTAGGCTTAGTTCCTTGAGACATTTAAAATTCTTAGCCCAGATCTCAAAGCAAATGTTAGCGCTGTCCTATTTTAAGTAGTAATCATGTTCAGTAACCAGAGCTATATGAATGCAAGCATCTCAAACTCTCAATGATATTTTTTTACATTCTGATTCACTGATACATGAGGTTCCAGTCGTTCTGAATAAGCTGCTGAGCACTAGTACCATAAGCATAATAGTAATAAGTTGCAGAAAAAAGGATAGTAATCCACTCAATGACACATTGACACACAGAAAACACAAAATCTAGCTGAATCGCCCGGAAATTGGCACCCTGAAGGCTTGAACAACTGAAAGATGCCAACAGATTCCAAACAACTTTATTTCGAGTGCAATATTTGTGAAAAAAAAGCTGATTTATGCAGGATAAGAGCCTAAGCTAGCCACCCAACAGAGCCTTCATACTTGTGCGTTGACCAATTGCTAACCAGAAGTAAAAACGGTCTACTTCCCCCAGAAATGAAACGGAGGGAGAATCGTCTACCAAATCAAAAGGATAGAACGGAATCCCGTCACGAGCTCACCAAAATAGCATCAGGATTCAGGAACTGGGTACTAAATCATGTGAGCAACCCGCAGGAAAATCGACGGAGAAACAGGAACTCACGACAGATGGAGAAGCGAGATCCACGAAGAACTGTGCGGACGAATCTCCCTATTCATTCGCACAATAAATGCGCACGCAGACCCAAAAAAACCCAAACAATTTATGGCCAAGCAATCCAAGGCAGCCACCAGCCTGGAGCTAGGGTCGGAGACACGCACCTCCTCGGCCGGGTGTCCCTCCGTCGTGCCGCGGCAGGTTCGCCGGAGCCAGGCGACGAACGGCGGCAGCGCCCCCTCCTCCGGCCTCGGGCACCGGCCAGAGCGCGCCGCCGCAGCCGTAACCGGAGGCGCGTGCCCCTGCGAAGGCGCGGAGGGCTGGAGGAGCAGGAGGAGGAGGAGAGGAGCGAGGAGGAGGCGGCCGGCCATGGCGAGAGAGGGTAGGGGAGGAGTGAAAGGAGGACGCGTCGTGGGATTTCTTGGAGGTCAGCTTTGTCAAAAAATAAACGAAAATGTTGCAAATGCAGAGGGCGTTTCCGCATAGCTGTAAATTCGGAGGGCTGGAATGGAAAGCGTGGTAGTACAGTTGGAAAGCCTAGTTTAGGTTTAACCGTTTTTTAACTCAAGTTGATGTTATTTATTTTGTTGCTTGAATTGTTTTTCATATCAGCTTAGTCGATTTCCTTCTCATTTTTTCCTTCGGCGTTTGTTTCCCCCGCGAGGTCAACCTATGATATCATCGTTAATGAGTTTTAGTTAGAATGGTCAAACATGAGCTAGGGCAATGAGGCGAGGTCACAAATGGATTAGAACACATGTCACATAAAATAGAATACAATAGCCTTCACCAGAAACATAGGAGGACATGACAATAGCATCGACATGTGAAGAAGGATGAATATAATGAGAAACAAGTATGACGCCGAAAGACCAAAAATGACTTGAGATCATTATAGGTTAACCATAAGACACCATTTTTGGGCTTGCCTACATGTGTGACATAGAATAATCAGCATATTGTACATTGCAGCGTACAACCACCATAAATTATGAGAAAGAGGAGTGACAAAATAAAAACCAACCAAAATGATGGTCTAAAACTAGAAACAAGTGATAAAGTATGACAGGAGGAAATTGTGTAGCCAAGGGCTCCAATTCTACTGGCTAAGAATTAAGTTCATTGTGTCCATTAAAAATAATAGAGTTGATGCCATGAGGGGCAAAAATGTCTAAAATTCCTTATTGGTACGTGGGTTTGAACTTATATGCACAATATTTGTTTGGAAAGGAGGGAATACAGATTATTGCGTCCACCATATATCTGTGAATTCACTCTCATTTTAAATTTGTCTACCCCCTAGGTCCTCGTTCTAATTCTTTTAGATACATTAATATTTACTTTTGTCACGTCATTAGATTAAACCCTATCCATCTTCCTCTATATTATGTTTGACATCCGGAAGAAATATATTTTTAGTCTATAGACTAATTTCATTGAATTTCACAATCGGTCCTTTCAAACTATAAGAAAATGGGACTTGAATTTTTCTATTCATTGAGGAAATTTCAGTAAAAAGTTAGGATCAATGTGGACTAATATTTACATACGGAAGAATCGAACCTATGAAAAACTTTCCATCGTCTAAATTAATATGTCCGCCACCTTCAACGAGAAAACGCATGAACCGCTGAAGCTCACATTGGCAATTGCCACGCGTTTAGTTGCTAGCTACTATGCTCCTCTTTTCTCTACTTTTTCTTTAAAGAACACGAACACTAGTGGTTCAATTTGCTTGCCACGCTACGCTGTAGCTGCAGGGATAAAGCCAAACACGTACCACATAATGCACATTTGACTAATCCTCTCTGTTTTCTATTTGGCCGCATCCACGGGCGAGTTAAGTAATCTTCAGTAGTACAAAATAAATTTAAAAAAATTAAATATATGGAAAACAAGATATCTAATTTTTGCCTGCACACTGCTCTGTCATAATGCACATTTCACTCAGGCTCGTCTATCTATTTTCTATTTGTCCCCATCTTTGTAAGAATGAGTTGAACTACATTAAGCTAAATATCTTCATCCCAAATAAAGCAAATATATGAAAGATCGTGTTCGTGCTATCCAATTCAATGGATATTTTTGTGGCGGGAATGTCTATGTATTTGACTGAGGCTTAAATGTTGGTTGGTTTGCTAGAATGTTCATAAATATCTACGTATTAAAAGTGTGTTGAAATAATTTATCCATCTGGTGCAAGAAAAATATAGTACTCCCTCGCTACAAAAAAAAGGCTCCCTTACTCGGCGCTTTTTTGAATGGGCACAACCTATAGTCCCGTGTAAATATATTTTCACCAACGAATGAGCATTTCTAACGACTAAGAAGGCCGACGCACAAATTTTCGCTATGGTTGATTGCATACCGGTGGATAAATACAACGTTCATGAGCATTCTTAACGGCCAACAAGCCTAGCACATAGTAGTGCGCGTTGATCGTGAGCAACGTGTTGACTGGTCAACCACTTCTCACTGGCTATTATAACCCACCACTTTGAGGATATATTTGCAATATTGTTGTGTGTTTCATGCATATTAATAGTTGTATCCAGCACCTAGGACTAAACGAGGGGTAGATTTAGAAATATTTGCATCTACATACATGCATTTTAAATTTTTGAGATTTTTTTTTGTTTTTAAAACAAAACCTATTTTCATAGGGGAAAATATTGCTTTATTGATTATCGCATATGATACATTGTTTTTATAAAATAATTTGGAAAATGAAAATGAATTACAAATATCAGTACAAGAAAAGGAAAATAATCTTAGAATAAATCTTGGTGATCATCATCTTCAATATCTCTTTACAATCTTGATAACCTACAAAACAAACAAAGAAAACCAAAAATGTATAGAGGTTTTTAAATCAGACGGAGTCCGTGGACGAAAGAATCAAGCGAATCGCACAGCCAAGGAGGGAAAGACCCTAGGTGGCGCGTCCACCCCAACTGGGCGCGCCACCTGGGCACTTTTGGCCCTCCTAGTCCTTCTCGTGAGGTCCAACTCAGTGGCGGACGTAGAAAAAAAATAGAGGGTGGGCACGCTTTCAATTTTTCTTTTGCGTTAGCCCAATTGTGATAAAAGTTTGCCAAATAAAAATATAAAAGGCCAATCGATTCATATAACTGAAGTTCAATACATATATTTCAAATGTTCATGACTACAATGCAAATAGTTCAAAACATGAAAAGAGTGCTACACAAATGAAATAAAAATAGCGCGAAATTTGATTTAGCGGCGGACTCGTCCGGAAGCTATAGCGGCAGCTAAACTATTTAGTTTTTTTTTTTTAAAGAACGGCAATACGCTGACTGGAAACATGGAATTTTATCATATATCATGGAAAATAATAAAGAGTACTTGTTTTGTCTCATGTATCATTACAGGGATAAGCAAATAAGTTTGTAGCGCATTTCGTCAACTAATTATCCAAAATCCACAAGTTCAAACGGACCAAAGTACGAAGCAGCAAGAATGTGCAGATTGTAATTCAAGCATCTCTTCTGCTTCTTCCTAAATGTAGACTCCCTGTTCTTTTTAACATGTGCTTGGACTTCATCTACAATGTTGAACAAAAGACATAGGCATGAAAACGAGCTAACTGCATCTACTCTAAGCAGGAAACGAAACGAGTCATAGTACTTGCACAGCAGCCGCCTTGGACTGCTCCTGCTGTTGGACTGCTGCAACGCTTCTTCTGCTCTACTCTGCTCCTGCTCTGGGCCTCAGCGTGGTAGCCGGCCGACCAACCGACGATATGGACCTGGGCGGTAAGTAGCGAACCTACAGGCGCAGCGGGCAACCGCTGGAGCTAGATCTTGGTTTTCCCGTGTACAGAATCGAGGAAGAGAGCATCGAAGTAAATTTTGATTCGCTTGGCCACGAGAAGGCAAAAAGAACAGAGAATAAGTGCCAAATGGGCCACGAGTGAGCTGAAGATTAGGGGTAGTCTAATTTTTTCCAGAATTTAGGGTGGGCCACGGCCCACCCTGTGGGTACGCCCATGGTCCAACTGCTTTAGATGCTTCTCTTGATGAAATATTGACGTCCCCATAATTCTAGATCCATTTGACTTTATTTAGGTTCTTAAAAACTAAAAATACACAAAACAGGGTTAACCAAAATAAAGGTGATCATTGGTAAACCCCCAAATATCAATATAAAACATAGATATAACATTATATATGTAGCAAATATGTGGGAACATGTGTCAATAAACTATAAAGTTTATGCATGCATTTTATATGCATAGACAAACTACAAAGTGCATGTATGCATTTTACATGCACCAACATCCCCAAGCTAACCCATGCTCGTCGTCAAGTATGAAGGTGACAAAAACTCAACATTGACTTTTAAGTTTGTTGCTTAGTTGGTTATAACAAGTATTAATGTATTAACCGGGCTACCATAAAGCTCTAAACACTACTACAAAAAAAATCCTAATAGTTGCATATCAATTTTGGGGCCGCAATTGGTACCTTGCCAGTGGTATTCACTTCCAGTCGCGTGCCCACCACGCACACGACAGGTAGTCCAGGTACTAGTCGCGTGATCACCTTGGCACGCTACCATTACTATAACATCCGCGTGTGCGTTTTTGGCCCGCCGCTAGTATATGCTTTTTTGCAGTTTAAAAAAAGTTGGGACCAACGCCGAGTTGTCCATGTGATTTTACACAAAACACCCTAAAACCAAAAGAAAGAAATCGATTCCATGATATTGACGAGATCTAGGAGAGTAGAAGGTCGCCGGAGCAGAGCGTCGGTGGTGTGTCGGAGCTGAGAGTTGGCGATTGCGGAGTAGGGCCTCGGAGGGAGTTGTCGGCGTCAAATGTGGGCGGAGGAGAAGGGCGTCGAAGGTGCTCAACGGAGAGGAGGTGGTCGCCAGAAAGGAGGTCGTCGTCATCGCCGGAGAGGAGGTGGTCGCTCGAGGTGGTGCTCATCTTTGGGAAGAAGGTGGAGAAGTGAAAGAGGAGGTAGAGGAGAAGGTGAAGAAGTGGAAGACGTAGAAGAGGAGGAGAAGAGAAGGTGGAGCAGTGAAAGAGGAGGAGGATAGAAGGTGGAGAAGAAGAAGATGAGGAGGAGATAAGGTGGAGAAGGGTGGATTTTTTTATATCTGAAATTTTTTGTCGGATGTAAAATTTTGCGTAGATACATTTTGATATAATTTTTTTTTCATCAGAGGTGGTATGCAACCAGAAAAACCATTTTACCGAGACATGACGTCATTTTGCATAACATATCAAAATTCATGTTTGTTAATTTTCCTTTAAACTAGATAACATAACACATGGGCATCTCGAAAGATTTTATTTTTTGAATTTTCTATTATTTTCTATGTCATTTTTTTCAAAACTGAAAAGGTGCAAATCCTGAGAACTAGTAGTAGCGTGCCAAATAGAACACGCTACTACTAAGCTATTAGTAGCAGCATGCCTAAAATAGGGCACACGACTAGTATTTTGGTTGATTCACGCCCGTCATCTCAATATATTGGAAGCGAACGGGCAAAGGCACACGCGGGTACTTTATGGACCCGAGTACAACCGGGTCCTACCTACTATTCTCGTGCGCTACTCTCCTCTACGTTACCATTACACATGTATCAGTCGTGTCCACGTTTTCTGCTCGCGACTACTAATATCAGTCGCGTCTATTTAGACTGATGCGTTGCTAATGAGTGTGCCCCTATAGCATTTTCCCTAGTAGTGAAACCCCAACGTCCATGTCTAGCTTACCATGTTAACTCCTCTTACGTGCCCACCACATGCACACCACATGCATAGCAACTTCATGGTTGCATAAGACTTGGTGGTGTGTTATCTGTTTGAGTTGCCAGTTTGATTTGGTTTGATTCCAAATGATGTTAAATTCAATCAAACAATTATGTTTGATAGATTATTTGGTTTGGATGCTTATGATACTCTTGGAATCAGATCCAAGTGATCTGGTCTATGATAGAGTGTATACCTCTTTCCAACTCCTAGATAAAATGTTTACTCTTGAAGATCTTCTGGTGATCTTGATTCTTCCCCTTCTTGTGCTCTTCTTCCTCCTCCTGATTCTCTCCTTGTGCTCTCCTGCTCCTCCCGATTCCCTCCTTGTGCTATGTTTGCTCATCTTGGTGCCTTCTATGTCACCATGATTTTTGTTGTTGCTCCTGGATTGTGGTTTTGGTGATGATCTAGTGATGTCATGATGGTTGCGTGGTGTTTTTGATGAAGAAACTACTCTTGATTTTCTTTCATTTGGTCGATGGTTGTGCAAATGGTTGCTGATGCAACGGTGTGCTTAGCAAGGAAAGATTTTATACCATTCCCTGATGGTTCCTTTTGTCGACACCATATACACGTTTATGTGGGAAAATTTCCTAGATGATACACGTATACTAAATGTCAAAAATGATAGAATATGATGACCAAAAGGAAGCAACATATCAAATACAACAACAAATAAAATTTTATCAAGTCATGGATAAGTACTAGTAGCATCAAATCCAATAGTAACAGATAGGAATAGTACACCAGGACTAGCTCAACAGATTTAAGAATAAACCCTAACCCTAATTGCGCCAATGAGGCAGTGGATCAAGAAAGGGAACATAGAGGGAGGGAGCCAGATGAGTGCATACCCGTGCAAGGAGTACTCCAGGAGCACCATAAGGCCACCCAAGCACACAAGGAAGCACGTCGAGCAACGGAGGAGATCAGAGAAAATCACACCTGAAACCCTGGGTTTCAAAGAGGGGAATGCACGGGTGAGAGAGGAGCACAAAATGAAATCGACGTGGAAGGGAATGATGATCGGAGAGTGGCTCATCGATTCCGACCAATGCCGACAACGGAGACGGTCGAAGTTGGCCATCATCGGGTGACACATGTGACGGTAGCAGAATCTCTATCGACATTGCGAGGGCGAGCAGAGGGGATAGGGGAGAAGAGTGGTGTGAGCGGCTCGGTTCGGTGACCGATCGAGTCGGTTGGTTTAACCTAACCTAGTAGGGTGCAGATTAATGTCAAATAATCATTGTTGAGGTCGAAGATCTGTGTCAAGAAATAACCGTCAAATAAGTCGACAAATCACCTTCGAAGTTACCGTGGTGAAATTACAACTGCAAAACTGTGTCAAAAGATTATTGTCAAAGAATAGAAAAATAACAAAAATAGATATTAAATTACCGTAAAACATTATGGCTGAATAATTCTTGTCGGAGAATTACTCACCGTCGAGATGGTATCGTGGGGTAACTACCGATGGGAAAATTTATACCATGAAGTGGTGGTTTTATATCATTAACTTTATAAGATTATAGAATCACCTCACAATATTGTTACATGCTCTGACCGACTTGACATGGTACGCATGGAAGTTGACCATGGGCAACCCGAGGTTGGCAGTGGTGAGGTTCTGGAGCGCCCCAATGACGGCGAGTGGAGATCAACCGAGGGCTCGTAGGCGACTGGTTAACCCAATGAGAACCATGCCTGGACTCCCCTCATCCCACACGGTCCCTCCCCCTCGTATTGCACCTCGCAGAACCGACGATGACTGGCGACAGGGAAGGCCGAGAGCATGTCCCTCACAACCCCTCCCGTGTCGCCGTCGACGAGGAAGGGCGTTGCCACTTGCCACGATGAGGGAGGGGTTGGCGAGCCAACCCGGGATAGGGATGGCCGCGATCATGTTCGTCGCAGCACTCCCATGGCATGGAGCAAAGGAAGGAGATGACCACGGGATTTCCTTTTTCATTTTGGTTATTTTGATTTTTTATGTGAGCCGACAAGTGGGTCCTAGTCCATGTCAGCAAATTGGCTCTAACAATGGGTCTTACCTATCAGAAACGGTATCAATTCACAATCAATTTGTGTTTAGTGTTTTTTGCCAAAAACTTGAAAAATGTTGTGTGTTTTCAATGTTAAAGAATCCGTTAATTGTTAACTTATCGGCCAGTCTTAATGAAGATTAATCGTCTATTGACAGATTCATTGATTTTATCGGTCTTCTATTTATCGACTTATTTTTTGAAAAACCTAAGTTTTAGCCACTAAATTTTCTACAATATGCTATGAAAAAATAATATTGGAACATTGCAAAGAAGTATTACCTTTATTCCTTACATTTGAATCAATGGAAATGGAAAATCTGAGCTAATGTACAGTTCTACGAAACTATAGGATGAAAATATCGACTAACTGAATTCGTGAAATTTCACTGAACATTGCATACTGAAAATCGGGGGGAATATCTGTTCAGTTGATAAATCAGCCAATATGCGAAAATTTTATCGGCTACGACCCGATTTACAATAAATCGGTCAATAAATCGGTATCTCGGCCAATTATTTGTCCTGCGAACGTAAAGTGGTGTTCTTTGGTAAATTTCAACTGTAAAGTGATTTGTTGCTATTAACTCTATAATCTCGTCTAAGGAAGAGATCATGCACAAGTTAATGATGACTTGGAGAAGATCTATATTTGATAGGATCTACGAGGTCATTTTCCTTAACATATTTTTTTAAAGAAAACTCAAATGCCTAAAAATTGGATTTGTAAATTTAACCTACAATTGGAGAACCATAAAAGAAAACTGGACTCAAAGAGCATGAAGTACTACTTATCCGAAGCCGATACTATTCACAGTCGTTTTCCTTTTGTTGCTATAAATACATGCTTTCTTTGTTCATAAAAGAATGATGTAGATTTGTCTAAATTTAAATGTATGTAGACAGTATTTAGTGCGTAGATATATTTAAATTTAGACAAATTTAAGACAACTTCTTATGGATAAAGGGAGTATGAGTTTTGAGCCGAATTTCTTTAGAGTTGTAGATATACCTTGTAGACATGTTGCATAAATTATTTAGAACTTTTGCAATTACTGAATGTAGTTTTTGTGTCCTCTAGAACATCACTGACCTTACGAATTCTTGAACAAGAAAATCTGCAGACGCCGCCGACTAACAAAATAAATAATTAAGCTCGGCCACAGAAATGTAGTCGAGGAAATGGATATCCTGTGACAGCTAGCATCCAAATTCAGGGCCACCAGTTGCGACTGCAAATCTGGTCAGCAATCAGTTGGAAAATGAATCTCCTTCTTTACTTGTATATGTATCTGTGCTCACCATTTAACGCCTACATATACAGTTCAACGTCAATGAAGATGCCAAAGAGTGCACATCATTTTCTATTTTTTACATGTGTCCAGCCAAAAGATTCCGGTAACTCCTAAACAGTGAAGCTACAACATAAGTACCTTTGCGGTGCAACAATAATGTTCATAGAAAATAGGGAAATCCTACTCCTGGCATGTGTATCATGCTATACAGAAATTCAATTCGGCACATGGGAGCATATGCTTCTGCTATTGGAAAAAGTATTTTAAAATGTTTAAAAAATTTAAACGAAAATTTTGTCGCTGACGTATGAACATTCTATGTGCGCACATCAAGTTTTACGAAAAAACGATATTTTTTGTGACTTGTGTGAAGAAGATAAAAAAAAAACCCTCACGTAGATGATTTTTTCTGCAAAAAAATTTGTTTTTTTACACATAACACTAAAATTGTCAGTTTTTCGTGAAGCGACTTTGTGAGCGTGTAGAATTTTGAGATATACCAATTAAATTTTGTGTCCAATTTTTTCAACATTTTAAAGGTGTATTTAAAACAAAATTTGAAAACCAGGAGCATATGCCCCCGGGTGCCAAAAACCACTCCCGGTATATAATCAAATACTTGTAAGTTGTAATAAGCCGGGATAGCAACTCTCTCACAATGTTAGTCCGTTGGATCAACATAGTAAATTATTTCGTTCGAGCGATTTGGGAGAAGTTTTGCTTACAATTGTAGCTTCTCCTTTTCTGGTTAATAGTGGGCCCAACTCGGCTGCGGTCCCATGGTTCAACAACCCAAGTTATCCTTTTCAAAGTTGTCCTGATAGAAAATTACCTATTATTGTCACCACACACCAACCCTCCCGTGCCCTTCTTTCTCGAGTGCACAACCTCTGCGCTCTAGGGTTTTTGACCGACACTTCATCCAGGATGCCTTGTCTTTGCGTGTATGTGTGTGTGTGGATGGGGTGGGGGAGTTGACAATGGTAAATTTGCATTGTCTTTGCGCAAATCTCAAATCTCTACCCTCCATTGGCTGGGCCATCTTCTAGGATGCAAAATATAATACTTGTATGAAACAATATTGATTTGATATCAATATTAATAATTTACCTACACGTTTGATCAAAGAAAATAAAAATTACCAAAAGTAAGACCAAAGGGTCAATATATAGAGACAGTATAGTTTGCCTTATTTTTGACATGAGTTTGTGCCATTTTGATTTTGCTTGACCGCGGCCCGCTTCCCAAAAGGATGTCGGGACGCACCCCGCGTTTGGGAAAGACGAATCTGCTAGCCGCCGCGCACTAGTTCACTCCTCTGCAGCCTCCTTCCCCCAATTTCAAACCAAAACCGCCCCTGCGCTGCGCTGCCGCCCCCATTCGCCGCAACAATGGTGTCGGGTTCCTCCTGAGGTCACGTCGACCAGGTAAAACCCTAACCCTAGTTCCTCCATCCACCGTCTCCCGCTACAGCCCCCTAACCATCTACCGGATGTGTCCCTTCCCAGTTCTTCGCGGCCAAGAAGCGGAGGCCCTCTGCGCGCAAGGACGAGCCCTCCTCGACCCATGGAAGTCCCGGGGCCGCTAAGGGGTCCCTGGCGGGGTACCTTGTCCAGTACCCTCCCGCCGCCACGGCGGCGGCGGCCCCGGCTCGCTCTCCTGGGATCGGGGACGCGGGTGCCCGGAGGATGCTGATGTCTACGGGTGCTTCTATTCTTGTAGACAGTGTTGGGCCTCCAAGAGCAGAGGTTTGTAGAACAGCAGCAAGTTTCCCTTAAGTGGATCACCCAAGGTTTATCGAACTCAAGGAGGAAGAGGTCAAAGATATCCCTCTCATGCAACCACTGCAACCACAAAGCAAGAAGTCTCTTGTGTCCCCAACACACCTAATAGGTGCACTAGTTCGGCGAAGAGATAGTGAAATACAGGTGGTATGAATAAATATAAGCGAGTAGCAACGGCACCGAGAAAAGTGCTTTGCCCATGGCGGCGTGTGGTTGATGGTGGTAATATTGCGGACGAGTAGAGATGCGGTAAAACAAGTAAACAAGCAGCGATAACAGTATTTAGGAACAAGGCCTAGGGATCATACTTTCACTAGTGGACACTCTCAACATTGATCACATAACATAATAAATAGATAAATGCTAGACTCTACACTCTCTTGTTGGATGATGAACACCATTAACTGTGTAGGATTACACGAACCCTCAATGCCGGAGTTAACAAGCTCCACAATATTCGATATTCATGTTTAAATAACCTTAGAGTGCATGGCAGATCAACATAACCAAACCAAGTACTAACATAGCATGCACACTGTGACCGTCACGCTACGAAAGGAGGCATAGATCACATCAATACCATCATAGCAATAGTTAACTTCATAATCTACAAGAGATCACAATCATAGCCTACGCCAAGTACTACACGATGCACACACTGTCACCATTACACCGTGCGGGAGGAATAAACTACTTTAATAACATCACTAGAGTAGCACACGAGATAAATTGTGATACAAAACACATTGCAATCATAAAGGGATATAAATAAGCACTTCACTATGCCATTCATAACGGTGAATAAGTATTCTGTGAAATATAGCCTAAGAGACCCACACGGTGCACACACTTGTCACCTTTACACACGTGGGACAAGGAGTCTCCGGAGATCACATAAGTAAAACCCACTTGACTAGCATAATGACATCTAGATTACAAGCATCATCATATGAATCTCAATCATGTAAGGCAGCTCATGAGATTATTGTATTGAAGTACATAGGAGAGAGATGAACCACATAGCTACCGGTACAGCCCTTAGCCTCGATGGAGAACTACTCCCTGATACGTCTCCGACGTATCGATAATTTCTTATGTTTCATGCCACATTATTGATGATATCTACATGTTATATGCACATTTTATGTCATATTCGTGCATTTTCTGGAACTAACCTATTAACAAGATGCTGAAGTGCCAGTTCCTGTTTTCTGCTGTTTTTGTTTTCAGAAATCCTAGTAACGAAATATTCTCGGAATTGGACGAAATCAACGCCCAGGCTCCTATTTTGCCCGGAAGCATCCAGAACACACGAGAACCGCCAGAGAGGGGACACAGGCCCACCAAACCCTAGGCCGGCGCGGCCAAGGGGGGGCCCGCGCCCCCCTAGTGTGTCACCGCCTCGTCAGCCCTCCGACTCCGCCTCTTCACCTATAAAAAGGTCCCTGACCTAAAACCTCGAGACGGAAGAGCCACGATACGGAAAACCTTCCAGAGCCGCCGCCATCGCGAAGCCAAGATCTGGGGGACAGGAGTCTCTGTTCCGGCACGCCGCCGGGACGGGGAAGTGCCCCCGGAAGGCTCCTCCATCGACACCACCGCCATCTTCATCAGCGCTGCTTGTCTCCCATGAGGAGGGAGTAGTTCTCCATCGAGGCTCGGGGCATGCCGGTAGCTATGTGGTTCATCTCTCTCCTATGTACTTCAATACAATAATCTCATGAGCTGCCTTACATGATTGAGATTCATATGATGATGCTTGTAATCTAGATGTCATTATGCTAGTCAAGTGGGTTTTACTTATGTGATCTCCGGAGACTCCTTGTCCCACGTGTGTAAAGGTGACAGTGTGTGCACCGTGTGGGTCTCTTAGGCTATATTTCACATAATACTTATTCACTGTTATGAATGGCATAGTGAAGTGCTTATTTATATCTCTTTATGATTGCAATGTGTTTTGTATCACAATTTATCTGTGTGCTACTCTAGTGATGTTATTAAAGTAGTTTATTCCTCCTGCACGGTGTAATGGTGACGAGTGTGTGCATCCGTGTTAGTACTTGGCGTAGGCTATGATTATGATCTCTTGTAGATTATGAAGTTAACTATTGCTATGATGGTATTGATGTGATCTATTCCTCCTACATAGTGTGAAGGTGACAAAGTGTGCATGCTATGTTAGTACTTGGTTTCGTTGTGTTGATCTGTCATGCACTCTACGGTTATTTAAATATGAACATTGAATTGTGGAGCTTGTTAACTCCGGCATTGAGGGTTCGTGTAATCCTACGCATAGTGGTGTTCATCATCCAACAAGAGTGTAGAGTCTAGCATCTATCTATTTATTCTGTTATGTGATCAATGTTGAGAGTGTCCACTAGTGAAAGTATGATCCCTAGGCCTTGTTCCTAAATATCGCTATCGTCTGCTTGTTCTTGTTTTACTGCATCTTTACTTCCTACAATATTAATACCATCAATCGCACGCCGGCAAGCACTTTTACGGCGCCGTTACTACTGCTCATATATATTCATACCACCTGTATTTCACTATCTCTTCGCCGAACTAGTGCACCTATTAGGTGTGTTGGGGACACAAGAGACTTCTTGCTTTGTGGTTGCGGGGTTGCATGAGAGGGATATCTTTGACCTCTTCCTCCTCGAGTTCGATAAACCTTGGGTGATCCACTTAAGGGAAACTTGCTACTGTTCTACAAACCTCTGCTCTTGGAGGCCCAACACTGTCTACAAGAATAGAAGCACCCGTAGACATCAAGCTATTTTCACGGCGCCGTTGCCGGGGAGGAAAGGTAAAAGGTACTCACACTCCGGATCTCGGCTACTAAGCTATTTTCGCCGTTGTAAGTACTCGAAGCTATTTCCTTTAGATCCTGCAATTGCATCTTTTTGTTTCTTGTTTTACACTAGTAAGGCATAATGGAATACAACTATGAGCTTTTTAATTTATTTCCTAAGTTAAGACATGAATTGTGTGATGCGAAAATTAAAGAACCTATGGAGCCTCAATTGCATGCTAGTAGCAATGTTATTAGTATGAACGCAATCACTACTGATGCTATGGATAAGTCTAAGCTTGGGGAAGCTAGTTTCTGTGATATTTTTAGCTTCCCATCCTTAGGGGAGAAAATTTGTTCTGATAATGCTTTATCTCCCATATGCGATAACTCTAATGATGCTTGTGATATTTTAAATCCACCTACTGCAAGTATTGCTTTCAAGATACCCATGAAAATTATTGAACGTGTTATTGATAACCGCTATGAAGGGGATGGAACTGTCCATCCTGGAGATCATTCTACTGTTTTTGCATGAATTATGCGGGTTATTCAAGTGTGCAGGTATCTCTATGGATGAAGTGAGGAAGAAGCTATTCTCTTTTTCATTTGTCCGGTAAAGCGGCGCATTGGTATAAATTGTTGAAGAATAGTCATTCTCTTGGTTGGGAGGAAATTGTACCTCTCTTTTATTCTAAATTTTATCCTCCTCATGAAGTGCATATTGATAGGAATTATATTTATAACTTTTATCCTCGTGATGGAGAGAGTATTTCTCAAGCATGGGGGAGATTGAAGTCACTAATGCTCAAATGTCCCATTCATGAGCTCCCCGTAATGTTATTGTTAACAATTTTTATGCGAGGCTTTCGGGACAACACAAGGACTATCTCGGACGCATGTTCGGAGGGATCTTTCACAATCAAGGAGGTTGAAGCTAGGTGGGATCTTCTTGATCGGATTGAGGAGAACGCTTGAAGGATGGGAGAACGACAAAGGTAAAGAGTCGGGTATAAATTATGATTATGAATGCATTGAAGCTTTTATGGATACCGATAAATTTCGAAATATGAGTGCTACTTATGGTCTTGACTCTCAAGTTGCTGCAAATCTTTATAAAGCCTTTGCTTCTCATTTTGAATTGCCTAAAAAGAATTTTGATAAGTATCATGAACCTTTTAAAGAGGCTTGCATGAAGAATGAAATTGTTGTTAATTATTGCAATAAGCATGCTCAAACTCCTAAGAATGTTATTTCCTATAAGCATGTTAATTTTTGTGGAATACATAGACCTTGTGGAATTAATCAAATCAAAGATGAATATTGTATCCATCATGCTAATGAAAAAACTAGAAAGTGGTTTAGGGCTCTAGATGATCTTGGTAAAAAGTTTGTGCCCTCTATCCTTTTATTTGTGAAGTTTGCCATGAAGTGGGTCATTTTAATTTTCAATGCCCCTCCAATGATAATTTGAACCCAATGAGTGCTGCAAATTTGTATTGTGATGATGAAATTACTCCTAATCAGCATGATGAGCTTACTTTATTTTTAGGGTGTGAAGAACTGTCGAGAAAAATCTCTTTGTTACATATGAGTGATCTTGATATTGATGATGTCCTGCATGGGTGTTTTACTTATTGCATTGATAATAGCCATACAAATACTTACATACAAAATATTTTAGAAGATGACACCTTGCCAAAATATGATAGGACCGCTGTGTGTTTTCAACTAATTAATGAAAAGGAGGGATCCTCCCAAGTTTCTTCTATTGTTTCTGAAAGTAAATCAGGTTATGCGGACAAGCCACCCTTCAAGCCTCTTCCTCCTAAAGAAGGGAACGAGGAGAAGGAAGAGAAGAAGAAGAAGAAGAAGAAGGGAACGAAGAAGAAGAAGAAGAAGAAGAAGGAGAATAAAAAGAAAGAGGTAACGACGTATCCCCGCGTGAATGAGATAACGCTAGGTAACCGTAAGTATGTTGCTCCTAATGATTATTGTGATAATGAATCTGAATACGATGATCTTCCTATGCCCTTTACATACATTAGCGATCATGATTTGAATGAGCACACTACTTTTGATATTACAAATCTCCGGGAAACTAATTCTGAAAATGATGATAATAATTGCCATAGTGTCGGTGCTATCCATGCTTCCTCCCATAATGATATAGAAAGCTCTAAGCTTGGGGAAGAGGTGTTTGAAAATCCTTTTGCTACTGATCATTATGTGTTTGATACATCTCCTTCTAATAACAATGATGGTATGGACACGGATAAACCAACCGTGAAAGATAACTATTCTATTTCTTATGATGACAACTGTGCCTCCGACCTTTGATGATTATTATAAAGAATGCTATGATATAGGTTATAACTATCCTTATAAAACTTGTCATAGTTATGATTGGATTACCAAAAACAATTCCCTTAGTATGCAACTTGTTTACCATGTTCAAATTCTTGATAATAATCTTGCTCCAATTATTATTAATGAGAATAACTCTTCTTATGCCAAATTTAATGATACTTCTATGCATATGAACCATGATAAGAATGTTTTAAGTGATGGGTATATTGTGGATTTCATCAATGATGCTACTGAAAGTTATTATGAGAGAGGGAAATATGGTTATATGCATCTTAATAATATTAAGTTTCCCCTCTTTATGTTGAGAATCTTGAAGTCACTCGTATTTTATCCTCTTATGCTTGTCACTTTGTTCTTCATGAATTCATCTGTGTACAAGATGCCTCTTCATAGGAAGAATGTTAGACTTAAATGTGTTTTGAATTTGCCTCTTGATGCTCTCTTTTGCTTCAAATACTATTTCTTGCGAGTGCATCATTAAAACTGCTGAGCCCATCTTAACGGCTATAAAGAAAGAACTTCTTGGGAGATAACCCATGTGTTATTTTGCTACAGTACTTTGTTTTATATTTGTGTCTTGGAAGTTGTTTACTACTATAGCAACCTCTTCTTATCTTAGTTTTGTGTTTTGTTGTGCCAAGTAAAGTCGTTGATAGAAAGGTTGATACTAGATTTGGATTACTGCGCAGAAACAGATTTCTTTGCTGTCACGAATCTGGGAAAAATTCTCTGTAGGTAACTCAGAAAATTATGCCAATTTACGTGAGTGATCCTCAGATATGTACGCAACTTTCATTCAATTTGAGCATTTTCATTTGAGCAAGTCTGGTGCCCTTTTAAAATTCGTCTTTACGGACTGTTCTGTTTTGACAGATTCTGCCTTTTATTTCGCATTGCTTCTTTTGCTATGTGGGATGAATTTCTTTGTTCCATTGACTTCCAGTAGCTTTGGGCAATGTCCAGAAGTGTTAAGAATGATTGTGTCACCTCTGAACATGTGAGTTTTTGATTATGCACTAATCCTCTAATGAGTTTGTTTCGAGTTTGGTGTGAAGGAAGTTTTCAAGGGTCAAGAGAGGAGGATGATATACTATGATCAAGGAGAGTGAAAGCTCTAAGCTTGGGGATGCCCCGGTGGTTCATCCCTGCATATTTCAAGAAGACTCAAGCATCTAAGCTTGGGGATGCCCAAGGCATCCCCTTCTTCATCGACAAATTATCAGGTTCCTTCTCTTGAAACTATATTTTTATTCGGTCACATCTTATGTACTTTACTTGGAGCGTCTGTATGTTTCTTGTTTTTGTTTTTATTTGAATAAATGCTTGTGTGGGAGAGAGACACGCTCCGCTGGTTCGTATGAACACATGTGTTCTTAGCTTTTAATTTTCATGGCGAAGGATGAAACTGCTTCGTTAATTGTTATATGGTTGGAAACGGAAAATGCTACATGTAGTAACTGGTATGATGTCTTGAATAACTTGATACTTGGCAATTGTTGTGCTCATGTTTAAGCTCTTGCATCATATACTTTGCACCTATTAGTGAAGAAATACATAGAGCTTGTTAAAATTTGGTTTGCATGAGTGGTTTCTCTAGAGTCTAGATATTTTCTAGTGAGGTGTTTGAACAATAGGGAAGACAATGTATAGTCTTATAATGCTTGTAATATGTCTTTTATGTAAGTTTTGATGTACTAGTTTATGCTTGTGTTTGCTTCAAACAACCTTGCTAGCCTAAGCCTTGTATCGAGAGGAAGTACTTCTCATGCATCCAAAATCCTTGAGCCAACCACTATGCCATTTGTGTCCACCATACCTACCTACTACATGGTATTTCTCCGCCATTCCAAAGTAAATTGCTTGAAGTGCTACCTTTAAATTTCTATCCTCTACCTTTACAATATATAGCTCATGGGACAAATAGCTTAAAAACTATTGTGGTATTGAATATGTACTTATGCATTTTATTTCTTATAAGTTGCTTGTTGTGCGATAACCATGTTCCTGGGGACGCCATCAACTACTCTTTGTTGAAAATCATGTGAGCTGCTATGCATGTTCGTCTTGTCTGAAGTAAGGGCGATCTACCACTTTATGGTTAGAGCGTGCATATTGTTAGAGAAGAGCATTGGGCCGCTAACTAAAGCCATGATCCATAGTGGAAGTTTCAGTTTTGGACATATATCCTCAATCTCATATGAGAAAATTAATTGTTGCTACACGCTTATGCATAAAAGAGGAGTCCATTATCTGTTGTCTATGTTGTCCCGGTATGGATGTCTAAGTTGAGAATAATCAATAGCGAGAAATCCAATGCGAGCTTTCTCCTTAGACCTTTGTACGAGGCGGCATAGAGGTACCCCTTTGTGACACTTGGTTAAAACATGTGCATTGCGATAATCCCGGTAGTCCAAGCTAATTAGGACAAGGTGCGGGCACTATTAGCATACTATGCATGAGGCTTGCAACTTGTAGGATATAATTTACATGATACATATGCTTTATTACTACCGTTGACAAAATTGTTTCTTGCTTTCAAAACCAAAGCTCTAGCACAAATATAGCAATCAATGCTTCCCTCTGCGAAGGGTCATTCTTTTACTTTTATGTTGAGTCAGTTTACCCATTTCTCTCTATCTTAGAAGCAAACGCTTGTGATTAACTGTGCATTGATTCTTACATACTTGCATATTATACTTGTTATATTGCTTTGCATTGACAATTATCCATGAGATATACATGTTACAAGTTGAAAGCAACCGCTGAAACTTAATCTTCCATTGTGTTGCTTCAATGTCTTTACTTTGAATTTATTGCTTTATGAGTTAACTCTTATGCAAGACTTATTGATGCCTGTCTTGAAAGTACTATTCATGAAAAGTCTTTGCTATATGATTCAATTGTTTACTCATTGCATTAACATTGCTTCGAATCGCTGCATTCATCTCATATGCTTTACAATAGTATGATTAAGATTATGTTGGTAGCATGTCACTTCAGAAATTACCTTTTATCGTTTACCTGCTCGGGACGAGCAGAACTAAGCTTGGGGATGCTGATACGTCTCCGACGTATCGATAATTTCTTATGTTTCATGCCACATTATTGATGATATCTACATGTTATATGCACATTTTATGTCATATTCGTGCATTTTCTGGAACTAACCTATTAACAAGATGCCGAAGTGCCGGTTCTGTTTTACTGCTGTTTTTGTTTTCGAAATCCTAGTAACGAAATATTCTCGGAATTGGACGAAATCAACGCCCGAGTTCCTATTTTGCCCGGAAGCATCCAGAACACACGAGAACCGCCAAAGAGGGGACACAGGCCCACCAAACCCTAGGCCGGCGCGGCCAAGGGGGGGCCCGCGCCCCCCTAGTGTGTCACCGCCTCGTCAGCCCTCCGACTCCGCCTCTTCGCCTATAAAAAGGTCCACGACCTAAAACCTCGAGACGGAAGAGCCACGATACGGAAAACCTTCCGGAGCCGCCGCCATCGCGAAGCCAAAATCGCGGGGACAGGAGTCTCGTTCCGGCACGCCGCCGGGACGGGGAAGTGCCCCCGGAAGGCTCCTCCATCGACACCACCGCCATCTTCATCAACGCTGCTGTCTCCCATGAGGAGGGAGTAGTTCTCCATCGAGGCTCGGGCCTGTACCGGTAGCTATGTGGCTCATCTCTCTCCTATGTACTTCAATACAATAATCTCATGAGCTGCCTTACATGATTGAGATTCATATGATGATGCTTGTAATCTAGATGTCATTATGCTAGTCAAGTGGGTTTTACTTATGTGATCTTCGGAGACTCCTTGTCCCACGTGTGTAAAGGTGACAGTGTGTGCACCGTGTGGGTCTCTTAGGCTATATTTCACATAATACTTATTCACTGTTATGAATGGCATAGTGAAGTGCTTATTTATATCTCTTTATGATTGCAATGTGTTTTGTATCACAATTTATCCGTGTGCTACTCTAGTGATGTTATTAAAGTAGTTTATTCCTCCTGCACGGTGTAATGGTGACGGTGTGTGCATCCGTGTTAGTACTTGGCGTAGGCTATGATTATGATCTCTTGTAGATTATGAAGTTAACTATTGCTATGATGGTATTGATGTGATCTATTCCTCCTACATAGTGTGAAGGTGACAGTGTGCATGCTATGTTAGTACTTGGTTTCGTTGTGTTGATCTGTCATGCACTCTAAGGTTATTTAAATATGAACATTGAATTGTGGAGCTTGTTAACTCCGGCATTGAAAGTTCGTGTAATCCTACGCAATGGTGTTCATCATCCAACAAGAGTGTAGAGTCTAGCATCTATCTATTTATTCTGTTATGTGATCAATGTTGAGAGTGTCCACTAGTGAAAGTATGATCCCTAGGCCTTGTTCCTAAATATCGCTATCGTTGCTTGTTTACTATTTTACTTGCATCTTTACTTCCTGCAATATTAATACCATCAAGCGCACGCCGGCAAGCACTTTTACGGCGCCGTTACTACTTGCTCATATATATTCATACCACCTGTATTTCACTATCTCTTCGCCGAACTAGTGCACCTATTAGGTGTGTTGGGGACACAAGAGACTTCTTGCTTTGTGGTTGCAGGGTTGCATGAGAGGGATATCTTTGACCTCTTCCTCCACGAGTTCGATAAACCTTGGGTGATCCACTTAAGGGAAACTTGCTGCTGTTCTACAAACCTCTGCTCTTGGAGGCCCAACACTGTCTACAAGAATAGAAGCACCCGTAGACATCACTCCCTCCTCATGGGAGACAGCAGCGGTGATGAAGATGGCGGTGGTGTCGATGGAGATGCCTTCCGGGGGCACTTCCCCGTCCCGGCGGCGTGCCGGAACAGAGACTCCTGTCCCCCAGATCTTGGCTTCGCGATGGCGGCGGCTCTGGAAGGTTTCTCGTACCGTGGCTTTTTCGTCGAACGTGTCGTGGTTTTTAGGTCAGGGACCTTTATATAGGCGAAGAAGCGGAGTCGGGGGTCGACGAGGCGACGACACACTAGGGGGGCGCGGCCCCCCCTCTGGCCGCGCCAGGGTGGCGTGTGGGGCCCCCAGGGCTTCCCTCTGACGGCTCTCGAGTGTTCTGGAAGCTTCGTCCAATTATAAGACTCTGGGCGTTGATTTCGTCCAATTCCGAGAATATTTCCTTACTAGGATTTCTGAAACCAAAAACAGCGAGAAAACGAGAGCGGCACTTCGGCATCTCGTCAATAGGTTAGTTCCGGAAAACGCATAAATATGACATATAATGTGTATAAAACATGTAGATATCATCAATAATGTGGCATGGAACATAAGAAATTATCGATACGTCGGAGACGTATCAGCATCCCCAAGCTTAGTTCCTGCTCGTCCCGAGCAGGTAAACGATAACAAAGATAATTTCTGGAATGACATGCCATCATAACCTTGATCATACTATTGTAAACACATGTAATGAATGCAGCGATCAAAACAATGGTAATGACATGAGTAAACAGCTGAATCATAAAGCAAAGACTTTTCATGAATAGTACTTTTAAGACAAGCATCAATAAGTCTTGCATAAGAGTTAACCGGATGAAGCTCGGTGAACAGGGGGATACGTGAGCACGCGTTAGCTGTTTGACACGTGTCTAACACCGTCTAGAAAAACGTTAAGGGGGAGAATGGCATGTACTTCCTCCGTCCCGAAAAGAGCTGCGCGGGCGGTATTCATTTTACAAATTGCAAATAAACACACATAGAATTAATCCAATACAAATCACGCTAAATTCAAGATCCAAAATTCCGGCTGCGCCGGCCGCAATCTCCGCCAGCCATGATCCACGTCCGCGACCGGCGCAGCTAGGTGAATCCCAGGCAAAGTAGCTCCGCCCGCAATCTGGTCCTGATCCCACGCGAACCCACGCTCGATCAAGATTGGATGAGCTAGCTGAATCTCACGTATAGGATCGTGTTGCCTCCCGCCGTGATAAGATTTTCTCGCCGGAGGCCTGCGTAGCTCGCTCGCTCGCCGTCGCCGTTCACAGCTCCGCCAAATTGTCATCGTCTTCCTGCTCCAGCTTGCCTCCGACCTGTCTGAGGCCGCCGATCGACCGCTCCGCCAAGGACGACACTTCCATTACAGCATCCTCGGTGTTCTCTATATCCTCATCAGGTTATGCCGCATATAGAGCAGTCCCCGCATCAGTCTATTTTGAAGAAACAATGCATGCTCCAGACCTAACAGAGAACGCTTGTTAATTTTCAGATATAACACTCCGAAGTGCCAAAAAATATGAACCCATATGTGTTGATATTTTAATTCCTTGTGCCAAAATGTATCACAAAGCACCCGAAAGAGGAAGAATTTATTCCGAGATATGATTTGCAAAAGAAATTCAGAGATATGCAGGCGAACTTTCATGTTGAGAGGTAGAGCATCATAAAGGTTGCAGCATGCATACAAATATGGAGAAGCATATATCCAACAGAATGGAAATTCATTCAGACATGAACAGAGGTAACACCTGCTAGGATGTGCACAGATGGCCCAAAAGAAAAATAGCAGCAATTTCCCCAAATATTTTGTAGCCCACCATAAGAGAAAGCAACAAACCCGTGGTGCTGTGTGATAGTGCATAACCGGCTCCATCAGATGTTGGCTGCGTATTTTCTTCTTCTTGTCTTCAACCATCTGAAAGAACTTAGAGTCCACCCCAACAAAACTGATAGACTCAAAACCTGCATGGCCATGAAATGATTTAAGGAAGTGCATCCCTTAGAAGAAAGAAAACACTGTTAGTTCATGGAACATCTATGATTATCTAAGTGTCCACTTAACCATTCAGATCTTACAGGCATCAGTTCTGAAACAAGCCCATTCTAGCGCTTTGTATCAGTCAATTTCAATAGAATCCTCTGTTTATGCCCTTATTAGCACGTACCGTGATGGAAAAAAGGATCCTCTATTTAGCATATCTACAAGCATTGTTTTAAGACAACTGAATGATATGTACAGACCAGTCTTTGTTTCATGATTCATTAACAAATAATGTCAAGGGAGAAAATCTAGCAGCACTTCCTTTGCAAGACAACGAAGAACCTACTGGAGCATAACAACATAATCAGAGCGACAGTGTACAAGAAGTCAATCAAGAGAACCTAAAGAGAGTAGATCCACACATTGGGTGATACCTATTTCTAGCTGACGGAAAGCATTGAGAGGATGGGATTTACCGAGTAGCGCTTGATGGTGAGCGCGTCCATGGTGATTCCACGGCCGTGCAGCAGGAGGACACCCGCGGTCTCTCCGACAACATCAGCAACGCGCCCGCTCGTATGACAGATGGCGCAAGATTGCAGCGTGGTGGCGTCCGGCAGGCAGCAACAGCTCGGGCAGCTCGTCGTCGCTCCGGGAGAGGCACATCTGTCATAGACCAACTCCACAGTGCATCCGGCGACCGCGCCACGGGATCTGGCAACACCGCATCGGATTGGGATTCCCCTCAACATCAAAAAATTGGATCTTTGTGACCTGGGAACGGATGCAGCGACGTTAGGGGAAGGAGGCAGCGATGCTAGGGGCGGCGGCAGCGAGGCGAGTGGGAGGCGGCAGGGAGGCGAGGGGACACCCGCGAGCCGTAGCTACCGCCGCCGTCCATAGTTCCCGCCAACGAGGTATCGTAGCCTGGTACGCATCGCTGCCGATTGCAGAGAGACGAGGAACGGAGGAAGAGGACCAAACAAACGTTGGAGAGACGCTTGGACTTGGAGTGGCCGGCACACGCGTCTCGAGCCGGAGTATTGCGCACTGCCGGAGGCCGAACTGGTGGACGGTGAGCCAGGGGAAGCGGGGGGGAGGGAAGCAGGAGCTGTAGGCGATGCGGGGGAAGCGGGGAAAGCAGCCAAAAAAGATATTCACGCCGTTTGGTCGCCGTGAGCTGAAATTGAATCTCAATGATGATCCAACGGTGGCTAGGGGGTGCTCACGTATCCCCATGATCACATAAGTTAACTCATAAAGCAATAAATTCATAGTAAAGGTATTGAAGCAACACAAAGGAAGATTAAGTTTCAGCGGTTGCTTTCAACTTATAACATGTATATCTCATGGATATTGTCAATGTAAAGTAATATAACAAGTGCAATATGCAAGTATGTAGGAATCAATGCACAGTTCACACAAGTGTTTGCTTCTTGAGGTGGAGAGAGATATGTGAACTGACTCAACATAAAAGGTAAAAGAATGGCCCTTCGCAGAGGGAAGCATTGATTGCTATATTTGTGCTAGAGCTTTGGTTTTGAAAACATAAAGAGAATAAAAGTAATATTTTGAGAGGTGTTTGTTATTGTCAACGAATGGTAGTGGGCACTCTAACCCCCTTGCCAAACAAACCTTCAAAGAGCGGCTCCCATGAATTATTTTTATTTTTGGGTGGCACTCCTTCCAACCTTTCTTTCACAAACCATGGCTAACCGAATCCTCGGGTGCCTGCCAACAATCTCATACCATGAAGGAGTGCCTTTTTATTTTAGTTTTATTATGATGACACTCCTCCCCACCTTTGCTTTCTCATGCCATGGCTAACCGAATCCTTCGGGTGCCGTCCAACAATCACATACCATGGAGCTTCTATTCTTGTAGACAGTGTTGGGCCTCCAAGAGCAGAGGTTTGTAGAACAGCAGCAAGTTTCCCTTAAGTGGATCACCCAAGGTTTATCGATCTCAGGGAGGAAAAGGTCAAAGATATCCCTCTCATGCAACCCTGCAACCACAAAGCAAGAAGTCTCTTGTGTCCCCAACACACCTAATAGGTGCACTAGTTCGGCGAAGAGATAGTGAAATACGAGTGGTATGAATAAATATAAGCGGTAGCAACGGCACCGGAAAAGTGCTTTGCCCGGGACCGGCGTGTGGTTGATGGTGGTAATATTGCGGACGATAGAGATGCGAGTAAAACGAGTAAACAAGCAGCGATAGCGATATTTAGGAACAAGGCCTAGGGATCATACTTTCACTAGTGGACACTCTCAACTTTGATCACATAACAGAATAAATAGATAAATGCTAGACTCTACACTCTCTTGTTGGATGATGAACACCACTAAGCTGTGTAGGATTACACGAACCCTCAATGCCGGAGTTAACAAGCTCCACAATATTCGATATTCATGTTTAAATAACCTTAGAGTGCATGACAGATCAACATAACCAAACCAAGTACTAACATAGCATGCACACTTGTCACCTTCACGCTACGAAAGGAGGAATAGATCACATCAATACCATCATAGCAATAGTTAACTTCATAATCTACAAGAGATCACAATCATAGCCTACGCCAAGTACTACACGATGCACACACTATCACCATTACACCGTGCAGGAGGAATAAACTACTTTAATAACATCACTAGAGTAGCACACGGATAAATTGTGATACAAAACACATTGCAATCATAAAGAGATATAAATAAGCACTTCACTATGCCATTCATAACGGTGAATAAGTATTACGTGAAATATAGCCTAAGAGACCCACACGGTGCACACACTCGTCACCTTTACACACGTGGGACAAGGAGTCTCCGGAGATCACATAAGTAAAATCCACTTGACTAGCACAATGACATCTAGATTACAAGCATCATCATATGAATCTCAATCATGTAAGGCAGCTCATGAGATTATTGTATTGAAGCACATAGGAGAGAGATTAACCACATAGCTACCGGTACAGCCCCGAGCCTCGATGGAGAACTACTCCCTCCTCATGGGAGACAGCAGCGGTGATGAAGATGGCGGTGGTGTCGATGGAGGAGCCTTCCGGGGCACTTCCCCGTCCCGGCGGCGTGCCGGAACGGAGACTCTTGTCCCCCGGATCTTGGCTTCGCGATGGCGGCGGCTCCGGAAGGTTTCTCGTACCGTGGCTTTTTCGTATCGTGTTTTAGGTCGGGGACCTTTATATAGGCGAAGAGGCGGCGTCAGAAGGTCAACGAGGCGACGACACAACGGGGGCGCGGGCCCCCCTTGGCCGCGCCGGCCTGGCGTCTGGTGGGCCTGTGGCCCCCTCCGGCCTCTCTCGGGTGTTCTGGAAGCTTCGCGTGATCCTAAGATGCTGGGCGTTGATTTCGTCCGATTCGAGAATATTTCCTTACTAGGATTTCGAAACCAAAAACAGCAGAAAACGACAAGCTGGCCCTTCGGCATCTCGTCAATAGGTTAGTTCCGGAAAACGCATAAATATGACATAAAGTATGCATAAAACATGTAGATATCATCAATAATGTGGCATGGAACATAAGAAATTATCGATACGTCGGAGACGTATCAGATGCCGCCTTCCTTTCCATTGAGCGAACTCTTGCCGTGGCTTCGGTCCTAAGATCGTCGCAGAACTGCCGAATTTCGAGGAACTGTCGACAGTTTCTGAGCAGATGACTGGATTTTACGAGGCCATCCTTTGGGTCGATGTAAGAATGTAGATAACACGGTGCTTCGAGTTGCTCCGTGACCGATAGGCAAGGCGTGCGAAGACGACCCTTGCTCGGCTGCATGCTGTGGCATCCTCGCTCGTACTGTCGGGGGCGAGTCGCGATTTGCTCTTCTTCTTCACGACGTGAATCCCTTCGTCTTTTCCTTTGCTCCTCTATAGCGCCGAAGCTGCTTCGGCTGCCTTCTCCCGCACTCGTGGATAGGGCTGCCAAGGCTGCTGTTGACATGATACCTTCTGGAGCCGAAGTTCTTGGGCTTGATGCGCTTGAACTAGGGAGGCGAAGAAACCCTCTGGAATCGATGATGAAGTGTACACCACCAAAAGTAGTATTCATGTTGCCGCGCGATTCTGTGGAGATCGGATGCGACGCCTCAGTGTGCGGTACGAACTCGAAGGACCCGCAGCAAACTGAATCTCTCGGGTCTGTTGGTGACTCCAGCACGAACGCTGCAGACGTGACCGGTACTGCCGATGACATGCCTTGCGCCGACAGGTTTCCCACAGACGGCGCCAATTGTCGAGGGTACTCCTCGACAATGCCCTCAGTTTGGGGCTTAGGGTAGATGGAATCCTGTAGGCTGACACGAGACATCGGTTATCAGACAAGCGGGGAGAGCAATTTACCCAGGTTTGGGGCCCTCGATGAGGTAAAACTCTTACGTCCTGCCTGTCTGATCTTGATTATGCAAATATCGGGTTACAATGGGGTGCCGAAGGTTTCGACTGTGATCTCGTCGAGAGGCTAAGTGCTATAAAAACCCTAGCTCTAGACTTCTGGTGGCTAAAGTTGCTAAGGTTGATTCCGTTCCCCGGCAGCCCCTCTCCTGGCCCTTATATAGGGAGCCAGGTCTCAAGAGTTCTGTCCGGGTACGACTAGGTTACAAAAGATCCTAGTCCTAGACTTTCCTTGCTTTGATTCGTTTCTTCATCTTGTTCTTCAAGGAATCTTTTTCGGCACCGACATAGTGGCCCTCCTTGCCATCAGGTGTCTTCATGGGCCTCCAGTTGGGCCGCACAGGATAGGGCAACAACAGTTACCCGAAGGGTAATGCCCACGTCACTTGGGCTTTGAGCCAAAATAAGTGGTTATATACGCCACATGTAATATATCCGTGTGTAATGTTATGCTATATACGGTGTATATACATAATAAATATTTGCTTTGGATTTGCTTCTTGATTTTATTGTGTGACTAGTTCTGGGCAATGAGTTGAGCTCAGAAAACATTTGCATGGTGTAATTATGAGTATCGCTCTTTGTTACAGGACTAGGGGGACATGGCGCTAGTTGAGACTGAAGATGCTCGAAGAGAGCGGGAGGCGAGAGAAAAGGAAGAAGCAGACGCAACAGCCAGAATGGAAAATGCACCATCACCACCACATCCCATGATGCATCCAGATTTCCAGCAGTAAATGAGATCAATGGAAGAAGATAGGAGGGGGTATCAGAAAAGCCAAAATAAGAACATGCAAGATTTCTTTGCTCATGTCATCAACGACAGGGGCAATGAAGGCAGAGGTGTAACCCTATCAGACTTTCAAAATGCAAGACCACTACCTTTTGCATCAGCTCCAGAACCAATGGATACAGAAGACTGGCTCATGGATACAGAAAGGAAGCTAAGGACGGTGTGATGGAATGATGAGGAAAAGATTAGGTATGCCACCTATCTTTTGTCAGGACCCGCAGCTTCATGGTGGGAAAATGTTGTCGCTGTACACCCACCGGAGAATGTGTTAACATGAGAGGAATTCAAGAAGAAGTTACGGTATGCTCATGTTCCGTAAAGCACAATAGAGTTGAAGAAGAGGGAGTTTGATTAGATGAACAACTAGGTAGTGACAAAACAATAAACATCAACAAAGAACCGCCTCTACAAAAAAGCACAAACAATCACACACATGGTGTCTAGAGCACCACTCCATATTTTGATGGGGGTGGTGTGTGTGGGTGGGGTGGGGAACTTGACAACGGTAAATTTGCCAATTTGCCTTGTCTTTCGCAAATCTCAAATCTCTACCCTCCATGGTTGGGCCATCTTCTAGGATGCATAATACAATACTCGTATGAATCAATATTGATTTGATATCATACATATTGATAATTTATCTACACGTTTGGTCAAATAAAATTTAAATTACCGAGAACCAACCTGAGGTTGAGTGGTTAGGAGGGTGGTTGTACCTCCAACCACCAGAGTTTAAACCCTAGATCTGTGTGTCTCATAAAGGCGGAATATTCATTCAGTGGGAGATGACGTTCCCGTCGACAGCGAGCCGCATGTGGTGACTTCGTCAATTTCAAGATCCAATCCGCTATCTCAGTCTTTCTAAGGTGCTCATAGGGGTAGAGTGTGCGTTCATAGAGGTGAGTGTATGCGCGTGTATGTAAGCCTCTGCGTTTGTACTGTGTTTAAAAAAAAAATCAAATTACCAAAAGTAAGACCAAGGGTCAATACATATAGAGAGTATACATAGTTTGCCTTATTTTTGACATGAGTTTGTGCCAATTTTGATTTCGCTTGACCGTGGCCCGCTGCCCAAAAGGATGTCGGGCCGCACCCCGCGTCTGGGAAGGACGAATCTGCTAGCCGCCGCGCACTATATATTGCAAAGACAAAGGAATAGAATTTTAAAGGTAGCACTCAAGTAATGTACTTTGGAATGGCAGAGAAATACCATGTAGTAGGTAGGTATGGTGGACACAAATGGCATGGTTATTGGCTCAAGGATTTGGATGCACGAGAAGAATTCCTCTCAATACAAGGCTAGGCTAGCAAGGTTGTTTGAAGCAAACTCAAGTATAAAAGGTGCAGCAAAGCTCACATATGAACATATTGTAAGTATTATAAGACTTTACATTGTCTCCTTGTTGTTCAAACACCTTAACCGGAAAATATCTAGACTCTAGAGACCAATCATGCAAACCAAATTTTAACAAGCTCTATGTAGTTCTTCATTAATGGGTACAAAGTACATGATGCAAGAGCTTAAACAAGATCTATATGAGCACAACAATTGCCAAGTATCTCATTATTCAAGACATTATACCAATTACCACATGCGGCATTTTCCGTTTCCAACCATATAACAATGAATGAAGTAGTTCAACTTTCGCAATGAACATTAAGAATAAAGCTAAGAACATATGTGTTCATACGAAACAGCGGAGCGTGTCTCTCTCCCAAACAAAGAATGCTAGGATTCGATTTTATTCAAACAAAAACAAAAATAGAAATAAAAACAAACAGACGCTCCAAGTAAAGCACATAAGATGTGAAGGAATAAAAATATAGTTTCACTAGAGGTGACCTGATAAGTTGTCGATGAAGAAGGGATGCCTTGGGCATCCCCAAGCTTAGATGCTCGAGTCTTCTTAAAATATGCAGGGATGAACCACGGGGGCATCCCCAAGCTTAGACTTATCACTCTTCTTGATCATATTGTATCATCCTCCTCTCTTGACCCTTGAAAACTTCCTCCACACCAAACTCAAAACAAACTCATTAGAGGGTTAGTGCATAATTCATATATTCAGAGGTGACATAATCATTGTTAACACTTCTGGACATTGCACAAAGCTACTGAAAGTTAATAGAACAAAGAAATCCATCAAACATAGCAAAACAGGCAATGCGAAATAAAAGGCAGAATCTGTCAAAACAGAACAGTCCGTAAAGACGAATTTTTTAGAGGCACCAGACTTGCTCAGATGAAAATGCCAAAATTGAATGAAAGTTGCGTACATATCTGAGGATCACGCATGTAAATTGACAGATTTTTATAAATTTTCTACAGCAGGGGCGGCTCAATTTCGTGACAGCAAGAAATCTATTCCTGCACGGTAATCCAAATCTAGTATTGACTTTACTATCAAAGACTTTACTTGGCACAACAATGCAATAAAATAAAGATAAGGAGAGGTTGCTACAGTAGTAACAACTTCCAAGACTCAAATATAAAACAAAAGTGCAGAAGTAAAATAATGGGTTGTCTCCCATAAGCGCTTTTCTTTAACGCCTTTCAGCTAGGCGCAGAAAGTGTGAATCAAGTATTATCAAGAGATGAAGCATCAACATCAATAGGTATCTTAGATGCTCCCCCATCCGTAGTGGTGCTAAGGGCTTTGTCAATTTTAGGCCTATAATAGTTTTTTTTGGCTTAGGCACTTTAGAAACATACATGAACTTTTGCTCCTTACCCACATAGACTTTCTCCTTAAACTTAAGAGAAGAGAAAGTCGAACCCAAGGTTCCCATAGCTTCTTCAAGTTCACTAATCCTATGGGTTCGATTATCATGAGTAGCACAATTTTCTAAAACGGCAATTCTCTCATTGATTCCACTTAGAGTTTTATCAAGTTTATCAGTGTTATTGAGTAATATTCCCAATTTAGTCTCAACGCTTGGAATTTTTTTCTCTATGACCTCCAATTTTTTTATGACATCTTCAAGAGAGACTTCAATTTTAGCTTCATTAACAGGTGGTATTCCAACTAGACTCTCAATAATGCAACTAGCTTCTAAGGCAGGAGTGCCTAGGAAATTACCTCCCGCAAGAGTATCAAGAACATACCTATTCCAACTAGAGATACCAACATAAAAATTCCTAAGTAGTATAATAGTGGAGTGTTTCTTAATGCACCTATGATGAGCATCGCTAATTCTATACCAAGCATCTTTAAAACTTTTTCCCCCTTGTTGCTTAAACGAACGAACTTCAACTTCAGGATTACTCATTTTTAGCAGTAGTAAATAAAGCAAACTAAATAAAATAAATGCAAGTAACTAATTTTTTTGTGTTTTCAATATAGAGAACAAGACAGTAAATAAAGTAAAACTAGAAACTAATTTTTTTGTGTTTTTGATATAGAGAGCAAACAAAGCAGTAAATAAAGTAAAGTAAAGCAAGACAAAAACAAAGTAAAGAGATTGGATGTGGGAGACTCCCCTTGCGGCGTGTCTTGATCTCCCCGACGAACGGCGCCGAAATTTAGCTTGATACGCGTGAAGCACACGTCCGTTGGGAACCCCAAGTGGAAGGTGTGATGCGTATAACAGCAAGTTTCCCTCAGTAAGAAACCAAGTTTTATCGAACTAGTAGGAGTCAAGGATCACGTGAAGGTTGTTGGTGACGGAGTGTAGTGCGGCGCAACACCAGGGATTCCGGCGCCAACGTGGAACCTGCACAACACAATCAAAGTACTTTGCCCCAACGTAACAGTGAGGTTGTCAATCTCACCGGCTTGCTGTAAACAAAGGATTAGATGTATAGTGTGGATGATGATGTTTGTTTGTGAAGAACAGTAAAGAACAAGTATTGCCGTAGATTGTATTTCAGATGTAAAGAATTGGACCGGGATCCACAGTTCACTAGTGGTGTCTCTCCCATAAGATAAACAGATGTTGGGTGAACAAATTACAGTTGGGCAATTGACAAATAAAGAAGGCATAACAATGCACATACATATATCATGATTAGTAATATGAGATTTAATTAGGGCATTACGATAAAGTACATAGACCGCTATCCAGCATGCATCTATGCCTAAAAAGTCCACCTTCAGGTTATCATCCGAACCCCCTCCAGTATTAAGTTCCAAACAACAGACAATTGCATTAAGTATGGTGCGTAATGTAATCAACACAAATATCCTTAGACAAAGCATCGATGTTTTATCCCTAGTGGCAACGAGCACATCCACAACCTTAGAACTTTCATCACATCGTCCCGGATTCAATGGAGGCATGAACCCACTATCGAGCATAAATACTCCCTCTTGGAGTTACAAGTATCAACTTGGCCGAGCCTCTACTAGCAACGGAGAGCATGCAAGAACATAAACAACATATATGATAGATTGATAATCAACTTGACATAATATTCAATATTCATCGGATCCCAACAAACACAACATGTAGCATTACAAATAGATGATCTTGATCATGATAGGCAGCTCACAAGATCTAACATGATAGCACAATGAGGAGAAGACAACCATCTAGCTATCGCTATGGACCCATAGTCCGAGTGGTGGACTACTCACACATCGATCCGGAGGCGATCATGGCGATGAAGAGACCTCCGGGAGATGATTCCCCTCTCCGGCAGGGGTGCCGGAGGCGATCTCCTGAATCCCCGAGATGGGATTGGCGGCGGCGGCGTCTCCGGAAGGTTTTCCGTATCGTGGCTCTCGGTGCGGGGGTTTCGCGACGAAGGCTTTAAGTAGGCGGAAGGGCAGGTCAGGAGGCGTCACGGGGGCCCCACACGCTAGGGCCGCGCGGGCCCCCTCTAGGCCGCGCCGCCCTAGTGTGGCGGCGCCCCGTGGCCCCACTTCGTATCTCCTCCGGTCTTCTGGAAGCTTCGTGGAAAAATAAGCCCCTGGGCGTTGATTTCGTCCAATTCCGAGAATATTTCCTTACTAGGATTTCTGAAACCAAAAATAGCAGAAAACATCAACTAGCTCTTCGGCATATCGTCAATAGGTTAGTGCCGGAAAATGCATAATAATGACATATAATGTGTATAAAACATGTGAGTATCATCATAAAAGTAGCATGAAACATAAGAAATTATAGATACGTTTGAGACGTATCACACTTCATGCAACCCAGCTCAACATAAGATGATTAACAATGCAATTCAATCAATAGGGGAAAACTCATACTTAACTTCACACACAATGTATATCTAAGAGCTGAATCTAAGAGCCTACATAGAACATGGTACTCTAAACCTACCCTTGGACACGACACATGAATTTTAATCATCGGCGTAACAACAGTGACCATGAATAATAAATTGTCTCATAATTCTAAGAATTGATCTAGAGAAAATGCACAAGCCATGTGCTAGTACATAGCTTGTGATACAATAATACCATTTTTTAAATAAAAAATGTGCGATATTTTAATCATTGGTTGATTAGATGAACAACTAGGTAGTGACAAAACAATAAACATCAACAAAGAACCGCCTCTACAAAAAAAGCACAAACAATCGCACACATGGTGTCTAGAGCACCACTCCAAATTTAGATGGGGGTGGTGTGTGTGGGTGGGGTGGGGAACTTGACAACGGTAAATTTGCTTTGTCTTTGCGCAAATCTCAAATCTCTACCCTCCATGGTTGGACCATCTTCTAGGATGCATAATACAGTACTCGTATGCAACAATATTGATTTGATATCATACATATTAATAATTTATCTACACGTTTGGTCAAATAAAATTTAAATTACCGAGAACCAACCTGAGGTTGGGTGGTTAGGAGGGTGGTTGTACCTCCAGCCACCAGAGTTCAAACCCTAGGTTTGACATCTGTGTGTTTCATAAAGGCGAAATATTCATTCAGTGGGAGGCGATGTCCCATCGACAGCGAGCCGCATGTGGTGATTTCATCAATTTCAAGATTCAATCGGCTGTCTCAGTCTTCGGAGGTGCTCGTAGGAGTAGGTGTACGTGTGCATTCATAAAGGTGAGTGTATGCGCGTATATGTGAACGCCTGGCGTTTATACTGCGTTTCTAAAAAAAAAATCAAATTACCAAAAGTAAGACCAAGGGTCAATATATATAGAGAGTATAGTTTGCCTTATTTTTTGACATGAGTTTGTGCCCTTTTGATTTTGCTTGACCGTGGCCAGCTGCCCAAAAGGATGCCGGGTACCCCGCGTTTGGGAAGGACGAATCTGCTAGCCGCCGCGCACTAGTTCACTCCTCTGCAGGCTCCTTCCCCCAATTTCAAACCAAAACCGCCGCACACCGCCACCTGCGCCTGCGCTGCCGCCCCCATTCGCCGCAACAATGGCGTCGGGTTCCTCCCGAGGTCACGTCGACCAGGTAAAACCCTAACCCTACTTCCTCCATCCACCGTCTCCCGCTCCAGCCCCTAACCATCCACCGGATCCGTCCCTCCCCAGTTCTTCGCGGCCAAGAAGCGGAGGCCCTCCGCGCGCAAGGACGAGCCCTCCTCGACCCATGGAAGTCCCGGGGCCGCCAAGGGGTCCCTGGCGGGCTACCTTGTCCGGTCCCCTCCCGCCGCCGCCGCGGCGGCGGCCCCGGCTCGCTCTCCTGGGATCGGGGACGCGGGCGCCCGGAGGAGCCTCTCGGCGGCGATGGATGTCGACGATTCCGCGGCGGCGATGAATGCCGACAATTCCGCGGCGGTGCCATGCGGGCCGTGGGGACGACGCGGATATGAAGAGGTTCACGATGGAGTTCTTGTCCCATTACTGCAGGTGAGCTATTCGTTCATCCGGGAGCTCTAATTTTGTGGGTCTGCCAAGAATCAGTCTTGCGTGAACAAGTTCTCCAGGCTGTAATCTTGTCTTGTTGCCGCAGTGCTATCCCGCCTGCTATGCCTGATGCTGGCAAGGCCGAGCCAGACAATAAGCAGCAGAAGCGGAGCGCAGGCCACTCGTTCTTGGTTCCTTGCGACGAGAGATCTGCCAAGAAGCAGTGTCTTCCCAATGTTAAGGTAAGACCGAATGATTATCCTTCGATGAAGGTGGTGTTGCGGGAGCTCTATGTACTTAACAGTTTGATGCACCACAGGATTTAGGCGATAACATGCCTGTCGCTAATCACGGTGGTTCAGAGTTTCTCCAGGTATGGTGGATCTAAAATGCCATCAAATCTCGATTAAAATTCCCTGTTTTAATAGCTAGCCATTGGTGATTCCAAGATCTTCATTTTTTTACAGGAATCAGGCCAAGGGGCAAAGCTCAGCGGTGAGGGGCTTGCGGCCGTGCAAAGATGTAGCTTTACCCCAAACACTGCACAGAAAAAGGTTGGATTTTCTGGCGAGACCCCCAAATCTGCGTCCTCCCTCATATCACCAGGGGAGGACTTCTGGAATGCCGCGATGGAATTTGCTGATGGCGTCTCCGCTCTGGCTGATAAGGGTCCTAAAAGGCACTGTAATGTGGCTGAGGACAAGTCATCGTGTGCGCTTGCACTGGGTTCTAAGGCTCTTCCTAGATCAGGAAATGATGAATTGAACTGTGAAAGTACAGTAGGTAGCAATCCTATGAAGCAGATAGACAAGTTCTCAAATACGGTAGATTTAGCAGCGGCAGCAAATATACAGCATGAAAGCAACTCTCCTTTGCCTGTGAAGCATTTGAACTTCTTTCATGAGGATGAGATTCAAGTTTCAGGCTTGGAAGGTAAAGAAAAAGGTGTCTCTGTTCCTGGAAGTGCACAAGTGAACAAGGGGCGACTGACGGAGAGTAGCTTTCATAGGACGGAGAACCTCATGGATTCTGTAGATGACATGAAGAGAGTCACTTCTGATCCAGACACCGATTCTCCGGTCATGGTTCCTGGTGAAGGTCTGTTCAAGTCAAAAACTGCAGGGAGTGACCTCAATCAACTGACCCAGGGTGGCACTAAATCGATTGCTGCAAGCAAGCCTAACAGAGATTCCAAGAGTATGTTTGCTTCTCAAAGAGTGGAATCTAGCACTCCTACTAGCTCTGTTCCTCCAAAGGACCACTCCAAGCTCTCCAGTTGGCTCCCTCCCGAGCTTTGTGCTATATACATGAAAAAGGGCATTCCGGGGCTATATCCATGGCAGGTCAGTTTCTAGTTTTTTTTTCCTTCTTTCAAATGTCACATACATTCTCCATTAAAGGTCAACATAAAACTGCAGCCGCTGTCAAGCAATATTTTCCACACTAACCAATCATGTCAACTCTGCCCCTAGTAGTTACTAAGATTGTGTGACTATACTGTTAGTTTAATCATGTTTGTAAAAATTATCTTAGGAATTTATGTTGTAACTCATAACTTATGTTCTTCGTGTCACATGCAAACCACCTATTTCCTAAACATCCTGTATACTGAGTGGTGCACATGCCATGAGCTACTTCTCTACTCTCTGCAAATGATTCATATGTAGAAACAACTATTTACTACCATGGTACCACCACAATTTTGTATTATCATGTTATTTTGCAATGTTCGAAACTGACATTGCTGTTTAGTATTTCCACTTTGTGGGATTCACACTCCTCTTTGTTTATCGGGTGCATACTACATATATGTCATAGTTATGCATGCCCTTCTTTCACTTTTGTATGTGTGGCCGTTGTGCACTCAACTATATATTTCAGTGGGTTGAGATATTAGGGTTATTTTGTGCCAAAACCAATTGTTGTCCACTGATGGGGAACAAATGATTCAATTAAAACTACTTATCTTACCAAAAGATGCACTTTTCTTATGAAGTATACTTTACCATCATAAGCAATTAATGACCTCCTTATATAGTGGCTCTAGATCTGAAGATAAACTGTTTAAACAGATATCTAAATGATAGATCCAAAAAGAAATATCTAGTATGCAAACTGTCATAATCCCTAAGTAATGTTATTGTTGCGATTTGCTGACTTCCTTTTTATTGTGTTTGGTTGGGTTAATCTACACAAGATACTGTTGCTCACTGATTATTAGTTGCATACTTTTTTTTACTGTATTTACTTTTCTTTTATTAATTTACGTTCCATGTCTATTGCAGGTGGAATGTTTACTTGTGGATGGTGTCTTGGAGAAACGCAATCTTGTATATTGTGCATCAACGAGGTACTTGGATGTTTAGTTGCTTTCTTTCTGTTGATTAATCGCAGTGCCCAATGATTGAACCTTATTTTGTTGCTTTTCTGTAGATGTTTGATTCCATTATTCTAAATATGTACTTCCCATGATCCATGAATAATGTTAATCCAGAACAGTTCATATTCCATTTAATTTTTATATTTCCTTATGTGCATTCTGCTGTTCTTATGTTGCAGCGCTGGTAAAAGTTTTGTTGCTGAAGTTCTGATGTTGAGACGGATATTATCCAGTCAAAAGATAGCAATTTTAGTCCTTCCCTATGTTTCATTATGCGCTGAAAAGGTAAACATCTGTACTGAGCTTGGTGATATTTGTACTGATTACTTGTGTTGGACTCTTATGATTAATTGACTATTCAACTTTTTTTACAGGCTGAACATCTTGAGCAACTTCTTGCGCCACTGGGTAGACATGTCCGTAGCTATTATGGAAATCAGGGGGGAGGGTCACTTCCTAAAGATACATCAGTTGCTGTATGTACCATAGAGAAGGCTAATTCTTTGGTAAACAAATTGTTGGAGGATGGCCGCCTTTCTGAACTTGGTATAATTGTAATAGATGAGCTTCATATGGTAAGTTTTATCTAACCCAGTATGCTTCTTAAGATCTGTTCTTTTGGTTCACCTTTTGTTCTTTGTGTTTACTCACATGACAAAGTTACATCCAATATATCTGGGATTCATCAACTTATACATCAAAACTGATTTAGAATTGTATGCTTAGAAGTTATAATACACTAGCACCATTAAAAATAGGCATGCTATCATATTTAACTAATTCTGCAATTAAATAGTAAGATAGGGTGTGGATTATGCTCTATTTCCTGTCCCTTTTCAGCTGTAGGAACTAGGAAGTGAGCCTGAATGTAGTGTACAATGCCGCCACGCAGATTCAAGTACCTGTGGACTTGAATTTGGTCTCTTATGTCATCTCTGTTAATGAAACATGTTCCTCCTACATGGTTCTTCATTATTTTTTCTGCTATAGTAGTGTCAATCATGCATCATTTGTACAATCAAAACTTCTACTTGGTTGACATGACTGATAATTCTTTCTGCAAATATGCCCTAGTTTTTCTCTCCCTTCACAAGTTGGTAGTAAAAGAGACATCTCTTTCCATGCCATTGCATAAGTACCTGATGTTTCTTGTGCCACTAGAAAGAGGCACTTATTTTCTATGCCATTGCATAAGTACCTGATGTTTCTTGTGCCACTAGAAAGAGGCACTTATTTTCTATGCCATTGAAGAGGCCACAATCCATTTTTCAGCTACTGCTGTGAGCATCTGTTAGTTTGCATGGTTGGATCTTGTCAGATTGTTGAGAATGACAGAACTCCCCCTCTTATGACCTGTTTGGTTTCTTAGTTCCAGTTTATCTTCCATATTCCTTCACTCTGCCAACCTACTCAAGTCAAAGCATGGGAAGGAGGCAGATCTATCTCTCCTACCTTCTAGATCTGTCTTTCTCCACATCACATCCCTCTCATGTGTTTGTCTTTGAAATTCCGTCTCAGTCTCCCCCGTTAAGGTAAGTGCCACATACACGTCAATCTTCTCCTGTGCTTGCCGCTTCTAATTTTGATAGCCGCCCCCTCCGAAGGACTTGCGGTGGCTGCAGAGTTGTTGCCTCACCTGCCTTCTCTTGCTCTCTCTCCATCATTCTCTCACTGGTCTCACACCATCAGCTGGTAGGAGCTCTCACACTCCTTGTTCCAGTGCAGCAGCTTCAGCTTAGGGCGTCATGCCGCCGTGTCCTCCTTCTCTGATGGCAGGTCAGTGACTCCTCGGGACAAATATCCTGCTGAGGCCTTGATCAGAGTGTCCGCGGGTTCCTCCAAATGCTGTCTCGGTAGATAGCTTCTTAAGTTGCCAGCTTGGGCCAATAAGAGGGGCAGCGCCAGAGGTGTGCCTTTCCTTGGTGGAGGGGGAGGTGAACACCATGCGGTGGAGTGTGGGCATGGAGTGCAAGTAGCCAAGCACATGCTTTGTGGCCAAGGGCGTTAGGGTTCATTGCCGTCAACTCATGCCCGGACATGGGTCGCAAGTACATCTTTCGTGGCTAAGGTTGTTTCGATGCATCATGCACAGGGAGGAGGATGAGGTGCTCTGCATGGCTGCATCTCAGTAATAATCTTAAAATATAACTGCCTTTAAAGCAGCCATTATAATGTAATGAGTAATTGACCATATTTATCTATTGCATCCAGACCCCTCTTTGTCATGTGAAGTAGTTCTATCCTCTTCTCCTTTGGCTTCCTCATTGTTGAAGAACATGTAAAGTCCCCCTGTTTACACATGTAAAGTTTCTCTAATATACAACTGTGTTATAGGTTGGTGATCAACACAGAGGGTACCTTTTGGAGCTGATGCTGACAAAGCTTCGGTATGCCGCTGGTGAAGGAAATTCAGAGTCATCTAGTGGAGAAACTTCAGGTTCTAGCAGTGGGAAGACGGGTGCCACTCATGGATTGCAGATTATTGGTATGAGTGCTACTATGCCCAACGTTGGAGCCGTAGCTGATTGGCTTCAAGTGAGAACTCTATTGTTGCTTTCATATCTACCTACTTTTTAGTCAATTTTGCTATCTACCTTAAACAGACATGTAGTGTAATAATCCAGAGATGTTCAATCCAACAATTGGATGTCATTCACCATATTACTAGAGGAATTCGCTCGTATAATTCATTGCGCTAAGGGCTCGGTTCTAGGTAGATGGGAGCTAGCGCCTAGGCGGCGGCCCAGCAGACAGTGGATATGCAGTGCACATTGCAGCACAAACATAATAAAAGAGCAGAAATTCTACAAATAAAGTTGAGGCATACATTATTTTAATCAGTAGTGAACTTAAATTTATTCAGCGTCAACTATGTGATGGTCTGTTACCTTGGAACTATTGGTCTAGAAACATTTTTAGTAATCAAACAAGGAGTGGTGTTAGTAGTGATATTCATATCTGGTGAAGCCTAGCCTGTAATCAGCTTCACTCTAACTTGCTGAACTATGGGATTTGGTCGCTGTTGTTTATTTACTATATTCTAGTTCCCTGAATCCAAAACCCAATTTGTGATGATCTACACAAAATTAAAAGAAATTTTTGTTGCGAGGTCACGGAAAGTTAGTGTCTGTACGAAGTAGTATTATACTTCATTGCAAACTTCTCGATAATTGATGTCTCTTGTGCAACACCAGGCCGCACTTTATCAAACTTCCTTTCGACCTGTCCCACTGGAGGAATTTATTAAAGTTGGTAATCAAATATTTGATAAGGACATGAATATTGTTCGCGTTCTTCCAAAAGTAGCTGATCTTGGTGGTAAGGATCCAGACCATATTGTTGCATTGTGTAATGAGGTAAATTCAATAGGCACTCTCTAGTAATTCTCAGTTTCCTACTATAGTTTGTAAGATCATAACTGACTCGTTTCACCCCTTCAGGTTGTGTTGGAGGGCCATTCTGTTCTTTTGTTTTGCTCTAGCAGAAAAGGCTGTGAATCAACTGCAAGACATATTGCAAAGTACCTGAAAGTAGCTTCTGGTCGCTCAAAAGAAGTTGGCTCAGAGTTTCGAGATGCTGCATCTGCAGTTGAAGCCTTGAAGAGGTGTCCTGCTGGGTTAGATCCTGTATTGGAAGAAACCATTCCATTTGGTGTTGCATACCACCATGCTGGTCTGACGGTACTTATTTTTACATTAACATTTTATTTCCGTCATATACCACCATGCTGGTCTCATGGTACTTATTTTTACATTAATATTTTATCCCCAGCATATAATTTATGGTGAATAGAAAGTTTAGTTTGATATTGTATTTACTGTTCATTGCTGTGGACATTTGCATGCCAGTTCTTACTGCTGTTGAGAACGTTGCCCTTTTGACTTCATGCAACTTTTCTATTTTAGTTTTCAGTGCAAATGCAAATACATATTTTGTTATGATCATGATGAGGATGCACCACCAGATAATCGAGTTCATAATCTATGTCCCCTTCTGTCTTTAGTGACTGTTACAGCCTGGCTCTTTTGTCAGGTTGAGGAGAGAGACATTGTGGAAACATGCTACCGTAAAGGTCTTGTCCGAGTTTTGACTGCCACATCAACTTTAGCTGCTGGAGTAAACTTACCTGCCAGACGAGTTATATTCAGGCAACCAAGGATAGGTCGTGATTTCATCGATGGGACCCGCTATAGACAGATGGCTGGCCGCGCTGGTCGAACTGGAATAGATACAAAAGGAGAGAGTGTAAGCTATAGAACTTACATTGGCATTTTAAGTTTGTAACTACTCATTTATGTATTAGGATTTTTTTTTGATTTGTGGACACCTTACAAGGTTAGTTCTGATACATACGTTTGAAATACAGATACTTGTATGTAGGCCTGAAGAGGTAAAGAGGATAACAGGTATTGTTAAAAGTGATTGCCCTGCCTTACAGTCATGCCTCTCGGAAGACAAAAATGGAATGACTCATGCAATCATGGAGGTTGTTGCTGGTGGGATCGTGCAAACTGCAAGTGATATCCATCGATATGTGAGGTGTACGTTGCTTAACTCTACCAAACCTTTTGACGATGTTGTTAAGTCTGCTCAAGACTCTCTTCGTTGGTTATGCCATAAAAGGTTTGTTGAGTGGAATAATGAAACCAAAATATACTCCGCCACTCCACTTGGGCGAGCATCTTTTGGCAGTTCTCTTAATCCTGAGGAATCACTGGTAGGTACCTTTTTATTGTTATATTTTCTTTATTTCTCATTAAACGTTACTAATCATTCTTTCTGACTACAGGTTGTGCTTGATGATCTTTCAAGGGCAAGAGAAGGTTTTGTTCTAGCATCTGATTTGCATTTAGTCTACTTGGTAACACCGATAAACGTAGATGTTGAACCTGATTGGGAATTGTATTATGAGAGGTTCATGCAATTGTCTACTCTTGAGCAGGTACACATATGTTCTGTTGCATCTACGAAATTTGTTATCTGATGTTTGATTTGATCTTCCGTACTATTTTGTATTTTCGAATAATACTTGTTTTCGTTGGACAGATGCCAAGATAAGTTTTCTATGTTTACCACTACCTGAAATGCTGAATGCTTACACACTACTTCTGAAGTAATACAACCATTCCATTCATGTGTCACAACAATCTCCATACAGATGTCTCAGAACATTTGACATAGGCCATAAAATAATCAAAAAAGTTACAAATGGCAAAACTATATATTTTTTAGTTATATTGCATATTGACTAACCCCAAGGTGGACATCGTTGAGAGATTGACCTACTCCAGTATTTACAGGAGTAAAAAACTGATTACTGCAACTCTACTAGGCAAACTTAATAACCTTCGCTTTAAATTAGCATTGATACTAAAAGAAAAATCTTAGTGAAATAATGTTCAATTTGTGGCCTCTAGGATTTGGATAATCCCATTCATGCCACTTTAGGACATTATTAGAACCTCTATCATCTAGTGAGAAGAGAGAAATATAGGTGAAAGTTACCCCTCCAAGATATTGCTCCAGTTAGGTCAGTATATTAACCGAATCTGATAGATCAGATTGCCTTTTGGTCTCTTTCTGGATTGTAAGTGCTCTCTTGTTAAGTTAAGGCTGTTGGACTAGCAGGCAGTTAAGCTTGCTGCACATTAGCCATTAGCCATCTAATGGCAGCTTTATCACAAATTTGCTATCATTTCCCAAGGCTCGTGTTATCAGTTATGGTATCTTGGCAGCAGCATTGAATAACAACTTCATCATAGCAACGACGACTGGGGCATACTATGTATAATCAAACATTTGCACACTTAGCAATTTATTTTACATAGTGCTTTTCTATGTTAATTTCTGGATTATTGATTTTTGTTGGTAATTATAAATGCAGTCAGTTGGCAATAGGGTTGGAGTAATAGAACCTTTCTTGATGCACATGGCTCATGGGGGAGCAATGCCTATTCGTGGAAGGCCTAAGAGAAATACCAGTGGAGGTTCTGGTGGAAATGCTCTTATTAATGATCAGTCGCTTAGAGTATCAAAGCGCTTTTATGTGGCGTTGATGATATCCAGGCTTGCTCAGGTATAATTCAACTTCTAGTTGATTATTTATCAGTTAGCTTACTATTCCTGAAATTTATATATTGTACTTGGCACGTGATATGGTTTTAATGTTTCAGAGTCCTTTTGCATTTACATATACAGTGTGATTAATATCTGAAGTTTTAATGCATTTGAATTTCTGAACTTTTCAGGAGGTTCCTGTCACTGATGTTTGTGAATCATTTAAAGTTGCCAGAGGTACTATTCAAGGCTTGCAGGAAAATGCTGGCAGGTTTGCTTCAATGGTTTCTGCCTTTTGTCAGAGACTTGGTTGGCAGGATTTAGAAGGCCTTGTTGCCAAGTTTCAAAACCGTGTCTCCTTTGGAGTTAGGGCAGAGATCGCAGAACTTACATCAATTCCATTCGTCAAGGTTTGTTGTGTCACTATGCATAGATGACTTATCCAAGTGTTGCCACTTCCCACTGCCTATTCTTACCTTATTGTATGCAACATGGATGTAGGGCTCACGTGCAAGGGCTCTTTATAACTCTGGTTTACGTACCCCTGTTACCATTGCTGAAGCATCTGTTCCTGAAATAGCAAAAGCTATTTTCGAATCTACTTGGTCTGGTCAAGGTCGGTATTTGAGCTTTTGCCTTACTTTTGGTCTACCTTTTCATGTTACTTACTGAGTCTTATGTAAACAGTAGTAATGTCAAGTGGTGGTGTGCTTAGTAGCAGAGTAGCAGTAGTAATGGAATTGACAAATTACTGTGGAACATAGGACCTTTTGCTATTTTCTGCATATAGTTCAAAACTTCAAATGTACTTCCATAGTAGCATTCACCTCGTGCATCTGCTTTTGTTTTTCATCATTTGTTATGTAGTGTGTTTTGATCAGTTCAGGGTGAAGTTACTATATCCATCATTTTTCTATATTTTGTGCATTTTCCTTATGATATGTTGTTCTGTTGACTAGATGATCATGGTTTACGAAGAATGCAATTTGGTATAGCCAAGAAAATAAAAAATGGAGCTCGCAGAATTGTTCTTGAGGAGGCAGAAGCAGCCAGAGTAGCAGCATTCTCAGCTTTCAAATCACTTGGGGTAGAAGTTCCTCAATTTACCACACCTCTCCTTCCAGCTAGTGAGGACTCTCCACCTCGAGATGTCATGGTGTCTCCTGTTGGAGATCATGCTAAGTGCCACGAGTCAGCTTTAGGGACACATATTGGTGATGGAAGGGACATGTGCTCCAATTATGTTGCTCAAAGGGCGTCTACAGAGATTGTACGGGAGGATATGCACCCTGTTTTCTCCATTCAAATAAAAGAAAGCGAGGGAATAGCAAACAGTGTCAACATTGGTACTATGCAAGAAGAAGCATCACCTTTGTCGACAGCAATTATTAGTCAGTCGCTCAGCAGAAATGTGGCTGACAAAGGTCCTGTCAATGCATGCAACTTCCCTGGAGGGTTCAATAGTTTCCTTGATCAATGGTCATCTGTTAATGATTTTTCTTTTGATCTTCATTTTGTTAGGAGATCAACTAAACGATCTTTGACCATTTTTGAAATTCTTGGGTTGGCTGTTTGTTGGGAAAATTCACCTGTCTACTACTGCAATTTCCCAAAAGACCTAACCCCAACTGGTATCAATGAGTCCATTGAAATGTGGGAAGAATTTAAGAGAAGATGGAGTAGAATAATTGGCATCATGCAGCAAAAGAGCGTCAGGAAAATGACATGGAATTTGAAAATCCAGATTCAGGCACTTAAATCTCCCTGTGTTTCTTGTCAACGGCTTGCTAGGCTTCGCCTCGACCATAAAACATTGAACAACATTGATGTCCTTGACAGCACATATGTGTTACTACCACCCATCTCTGTCTATAATGGATTAGACATATGCTTGGTGGCATGGATTCTCTGGCCAGATGAGGAGAGCAAAACAGCGCCAAACCTTGAGAAGGTATAATATTTATGTTGTGATCCGCAATTCCTTTTATAATGCATCATTTTTCCAAATTGTTTAAAACTGATTTCTTCGAACTGTTTCTTATTATTTTAATGTCAGCTATTTCAAATGTTTTTCTGCGATTTGACTTATTTCTTCTGATAAATAGTTGGTGAAGAGGCGGCTACATAGTGAGGCCGCAGCAGCAGCAAATCGGGATGGCAGATGGAGAAATCAGATGCACAAAGCAGCTCATAATGGTTGCTGTAGGCGTGCTGCGCAGACAAGAGCACTCGGTTCTGTTTTGAGGAAGTTACTTGTTTCTGAAAAGCTCAATGATTTGGTTGAAACCATCGAGGGTCCATTGGTATATTCTGTACCTTTGCATAATGAAAATTATTACAGAATGCTTTAATAGTACTAATACATTTATTTGGACAGGTAAATGTTCTTGCTGATATGGAACTCTGGGGAATTGGTGCTGACATGGATGCATGTCTCAGAGGGAGGCATATTATAATAAAAAAGCTGAAGGAGCTAGAGAAAGAAGCATACAAATTAGTGGGCAAGAGCTTCTCGCTGAATGCAAATGCTGACATCGCTGACATTCTTTTTACACACTTAAAACTGCCAGTCCCAAAAGGTTGCGAGAAAGGGAAGTTGCATCCTAGCACTGACAAGCAGTGTCTGGACCATCTGAGGTAAAAAAAATTCCATCATCGTTTGGGAGGTGAACACTTTTTTCATGCTTAGTAACCATTATTCTGATGATTCTCTTTGTCAATCTGAAGTGAATTTGTAAATCATTCAGGCTAAAACACTAGTCACAGTATTAGAGGAATTTATATCTACAACTTACACTATATTTAGTTTAAAAATGCATGAGTTACTGATATTTAGGGAGCATACCAAACTCTCTCAAATCAGTGCACAAGAGCATCTCTAGCCCTTCTCCTAAAACTTAACTCCCCACATCACCTCACTAAACTAAACTCCCTATACCACTTCCCTGAACTTAACTCCCAATAATTTGATGGGTCTGGGACGAGATCCTCGCTTGGCTGCACCTTGCCTGCAGGCCACCTGACAACGACTCCACCTTGGTGGACTGGTGGCGCACCGCTAGGCAGAGCATGCCCAAGCCCATGCACAAAGGCCTTGCGTCCGTGACCTTGCTCATCCCCTGGATGATCTGGAAGCATCACAACAGCTGCGTCTTCGAGAACGCCCAACCATCGACCACCACCTTCTGCGTTTTCTCAAAAATTTAATGGGTCTGGGTCTCTGGAAGGCTTGCACCTAGTCCTTCCCCTAAACTTAACAACCAACAAAGTATTCATCGGTATTCCTCTCACCCTTTTTCATACATAAACTACATTTTCCCAACATATTAATCCAAACCTTGATACTTCTAATGCACACGGCAACATTTCTAATTCATTATTTTCATATTTAAAAATTCAAACACAACATGGAGTCCAAATAAATAGCATAGAACATCAAAGTGCATAAATTTAACAAAAAATATGAATTTAAGCAACGTACGATATCAATCAAAAGCCACCACCACCACTACCACTAGCACAAGGCTCGCGTCGCCACTTCTCACTTCTTTTGAGCACTGTGTAACAATGCATCACAGTCAAGGGCTTGTTCCAATTTCTCTTCTTTTGCTTCTATAGCTCTTGGATGTAGATGTACTCTCTATTTTTCACTTGACCAACACAATCTGACCACCGGTTGCAAGTTGCAACAGTCTTGAATTAACACTCCAGCATTGGAATAGAACCTCGAGTTAGATTGGATGGAACCAGGACATAGCTTGTATAGTATTCCAAAATCCTCTTCATTAGTTGGATGAAACCTTGACGCCCCGACGCTCATCCAAGCATAGCACAAAGTTTCATCCTCCATTCCTCCTTGAGCTTGTAGTTCGACGTCTCCTTGACCTTCCACTTTGGGACTTGAAGTGCAAAAATCCACCAACAAAGAAATATCAACACTAGACATTTGGAATACATCACAAAGAAATTGAGAAAGAAGAAAAGAAGAGACAAAAAAATACCTGACGGACATTTGGCCGAACACCTCAGAGGCGGGGTCTGCCTCATCAGCCTCGCTGACCACGATAGGCATCACCAAGGGTGTGGGGTGGTTTATACCACCAGAGGTGCCAGAGTGGGCGATGGAGGGGGTGATGGTGATGCAGACATCTCCCGAGCTGCCGCGCCATCTGTCGGCGTGTGCGGGCCATGGACAGCACTTCTGCATTCCGCAAAGTATACAAGAGTAGCTGTAGCTGAACCTGCCTGTTATACCAGTATATTTGTTGTGGTAGGAGGTCAGTATATGCGAACACCTTATTCAGTTCCTGTTTCAATATTATGTGTCATTTTTTTTCAGGGATGTGCACCCAATTGTCTCAATAATAAAGGAGCATAGAACATTGGCCAAACTGCTGAATGGCACATTGGGGTCTATCTGTTCACGGGCTCAGTTGTGCAATCAATCCCAAAGGTACATCATACATGGAAATTGGCTGCAAACATCAACTGCTACTGGCCGTCTATCAATGGAAGAGCCAAATCTCCAGGTTATGTATCTTGTATGTTTTGTTTGGTTTGATTTTCTAATATATTACCAGTGACTGAACTGTCTGAATCATCATTTGTAGTGTGTTGAGCATGTGGTGGATTTCACAACAGGAAAGAATGATGAAGATTGCACAAGCACGTCAATGGTTGATCATCATGAAATCAATGCCCGTGATTTTTTTGTTCCGACTCAAGTATTGCTCATTCAACGATTGTTTGCTTGTTGAATACTCCTAAAACAGCTATAATGATAATTTCATGGCCTCTCTTTCTTTTAACAGGATAACTGGTTGTTGGTAACAGCCGATTACTCGCAGATTGAGCTGCGTTTTATGGCACATTTTTCTAAGGATCCTGTATTGATCGAGCTTCTAAGTAAACCAGATGTTGATGTGTTCACTATGATTGCTTCAAGATGGATTGGCAAAGAAGAGTCCTTAGTCTCTTCTAAGGACCGAGAAAACACAAAAAGATTTATTTATGGCATCCTGTATGGAATGGGTGCCAACTCCCTTGCAGAGCAACTTGAATGCAGGCCAGAGGAAGCTGCACAGAAAATTCAAAGCTTTAAGAGATTCTTTCCTGGCGTTTCTTCATGGCTACAAGAAGCTGTAGCATCATGTCGTCAAAAAGGGTGAGTTTGGTTTTCTATAGTGTTTCTGCTTGTCATATCTGATCCATGTTCACTTTGTTGATGCTAGTTCAGAATTGTTCATTAGGTCAACGAAAATAATGGCATTCCAAACATCTTTATTAAGCATTCACATGTATCTCCTGATTGCTTTTCCAACATTAGCATACACCTTCTTTGGCGACTTTCAAGGGCCTGGTTATCTCTTTTCGTTTTGAATTCTCAGAACTTCTCAGTTATTTGAAGCTTGGAGTAGATTCTAGAGGCGTTTTTGAGCATTTTGAAGGAAGGACCAACCGTTTAGGCAAAAAGCAATGGTGCTGGCCACTGCTTTTCTGACCCGTTGGTCTATCCAAAATCAATGACACATGTGCTTTCTCAAAATATATCTGCATTCACATGCATCACCTTATTATGGAATATGGGTTTCCACTCCACTTTCTTTTAGTACCTGTGCAATCCAAGTTTACTGAGGTAAATTATAATATTCTTCCAGATATGTGGAGACCTTGATGGGACGGAGACGTTTTCTTTCAAAAATTACCGCTGGAAATAGCAAAGAAAAAGCAAAAGCACAAAGACAAGCAGTTAACTCTATTTGCCAGGTTAGCACACTATTATGTGCAATCTTATTTTAGTTGCTATGTTCATTGTATTAATGCACTATTATATATTTATATGCAGGGTTCTGCTGCTGATATTATCAAGGTGGCCATGCTTAAGCTTCATTCTGTAATTACCAATGGGAGTAGCGCAGTTGATTCCATGGATGGGCTTATGCAGAAGTTTTCAGGAATCAGAGGGCACTGTCACCTTCTTTTGCAGGTATGGCCATCACCCATTTTCGTGGATTCCTGTATTTATTTTTTCAGTATAGATAGGTTTAAATTGTGTTTGCATTTTGTAGGTGCATGATGAACTTGTGATTGAAGTTGACCCTTCTATGGTAGCAGAGGCTGGAAAGCTGCTACAGATATGCATGGAAAATGCAGCTTCACTCTTGGGTATCATTTTTGCGCCGACCTGTATGTTATTGGTTGATTTGCATTTGAAAGCTGACGACTGATTGCTGTTTGTTCTTGTTCCAGTACCTTTACGTACCAAAATAAAGGTTGGAAAAACTTGGGGTTCTCTTGAGCCTTTCCAGCCAGAGCCTTGATGCTATGATAGATGCCACTTCCAATTACCCAGGAATCATATTTTTCATCATACATTAGGACTAACTGGTAAGTTCTGATTTCTCTAAAGCAATGGTTGATCTACCATTAATGCTACTACTGCTATGAACATGCTTCGCATAAAAACACATGGCTTACTGCATACTTTATCTAGTTGGTTTGATGAAATTATTCGTCTTTTATCTACTTTGGATGTCTCTGAAACTTGAATTGAACATGCTTTCTGGTTCTCTGTCAGATGGGCTGGTGGTTGCCTAGTGCCTTTTTGTACAGTAATATCGAATCATGGCAATGGATGCGGTGGTGCCCTATGAAGGTGATTATCCTGGCATTGATCATTCAGAGATTCTCGGTGGCAAGAGCATGCGCAGTCCTTCCAACTTGGAGGATATCCACTGAGCAAGCTTTCATATATTCTATGAATGCATTGCCTGAAGTGTATGGCTTCTTGCTTGCTGGGAAATCTGAGAGAGCGGACTCGTGGCGACAAGAAAGAGCTTCCCATCTTGAGAAACCTCCATCATTAGGGATGAGGCCGCCCACTGAAACCTAGTTGGGGGCTCCATTCCCTTTAATCCCGGCTGAGCTGCATTTTGTGCACCCTTGGGCTGCTGTACATAAAAGTAGGTGTTGACTGGACAGATCTGTGCATATTGTACAACTGAATTGCTGGAAGGGGCAGAAGAATAGTTTTGACGCATACGTATTGCCCCTGGAGATAATCACTGTGTAGATAATTGTAATTGCTGTGGTGTTACTTGTGTTCATTGAAGGCTATAAAAAGTGCTTTTATAACAGAAAGCATATTATGATTCGTTAAGATAAGAGTTGAACCCCACAAGCGTCATTTAATTTGACATGGCGGCCTCACATCTAATGCTTATGCTTTGAGCATATGTGTTGGGGCAAGGCACCTTGTTGCCCCGTCCGTGGGGTATGTCGCTGTAGGTATGAGTCTTGTTCTCACTCTCCGCTTGACGTGTCGATGGGAAAGCACATGACATAGATTGGGAGGATGCCAAGATTCCTGTCATTGGAGATTTAGCCTATTGGTTTGTAGGGCTATTTATCTTAGGTTGGTTGTCTATTTCCTCTTGATGTTTTGGCTACATTGTACACCTACAACAAGATGAATCTTGGTTTGTTTTCGGGCAATCGGTTATCGACCCACGTCAAATGGGTGGCTTGGGAATCGAGCATATAGAGCGGTGTCTATTGTGCTGGCCATGCGTCCTTGATGGGGAGGGGGCTGGTGTTTGTTGCTGCAACCACACACTTCTCCATCAACAGTGTGCACACCTCAAAGCCGGTGGAGTTTGCGTTGATGAGTGGTGGAAAGGTGCGGTTTTAGGGTTTGTCACCGATGTCAAGGGCAATCTAACCTAGAACCTTCATACTTTGTTCATGTAGGTATTTTTGGTTGGCTTGGCA
>NC_061512.1:68063044-68084424 GCF_022539505.1 Lolium rigidum | reverse complement strand
GTACGTATTTTCTTTGATCAAACGTGTAGGTAAATTATTAATATTGATATCAAATCAATGTTGTTTCATACGAGTATTATATTTTGCATCCTAGAAGATGGCCCAACCAATGGAGGGTAGAGATTTGAGATTTGCGCAAAGGCAATGCAAATTTACCATTGTCAACTCCCCCACCCCATCCACACACACATACACGCAAAGACAAGGCATCCTGGATGAAGTGTCGGTCAAAAACCCTAGAGCGCAGAGGTTGTGCACTTGAGGAAGAAGGGCACGGGAGGGTTGGTGTGTGGTGACAATAATAGGTAATTTTCTATAAGGACAACTTTGAAAAGGACCACTTGGGTTGTTGAACCATGGGGCCGCGGCCGAGTTGGGCCCACTATTAACCAGAAAAAGAGAAGCTACAGTTGTAAGCAAAACCTCTCCCAAATCGCTCGAACGAAATAATTTACTATGTAGATCCAACGGACTAACATTGTGAGAGAGTTGCTATCCCGGCTTATTACAACTTACAAGTATTTGATTATATATCGGGAGTGGTTTTTGGCACCCGGGAGCATATGCTCCTGGTTTTCAAATTTTGTTTTAAATACACCTTTAAAATGTTGAAAAAATTGGACAAAATATTTTAATTGGTATATCTCAAAATTCTACACGCTCACAAAGTCGCTTCACGAAAAACTGACATTTTTAGTGTCATGTGTAAAAAAACAAATTTTCGTGCAAAAAAAAAATCATCTACTTGAGGGTTTTTTTGTCTTTTTCACACAAGTCACAAAAAATATCGGTTTTTCGTAAAACTTGATGTGCGCACATAGAATGTCCATCGTAAGCAAGAAAATTTTCGTTTAAAATTTTTAAACATTTTAAAATACTTTTTCCGATAGCAGGAGCATGTGCCGAATTGAATTTCTGATAGCATGATACACATGCCAGGAGTAGGATTTCCCTATTTTCTATTAACATTATTGTTGCACCGCAAAGGTACTTATGTTCACTGTTTAGGAGTTACCGGAATCTTTTGGCTGGACACATGTAAAAAATAGAAAATGATGTGCACTCTTTGGCATCTTCATTGACGTTAAACTGTATATGTAGGCGTTGAATGGTGAGCACAGATCCATACAAGTGAAGAAGGAGAGTCATTTTCCAACTGATTGCTGACCAGATTTGCAGTCGCAACTGGTGGCCCTGAATTTGGATGCTAGCTGTCACAGAATATCCATTCCTCGACTACATTTCAGTGGCCGAGCTTAATTATTTAATTTGTTAGTCGGCGGCGTCTGCAGATTTTCTTGTTCAAGAATTCGTAAGGTCAGTGATGTTCTAGAGGACAGATAGCTTGGTTAACGTTTGCAGTGCTGCTGGTTGACCAGGTGCTAGCTCAACTCGTTCGTGGGGGACAGTATAGGATCTTCCATTTAAGATGAGATTCCAGGTGAACTCACAAAAACTACATTTAGTAATTGCAAAAGTTCTAAATAATTTATGCAACATATCTACAAGGTATATCTACAACTCTAAAAAAATCGGTTCAAAACTCATACTCCCTCTATCCATAAGAAGTTGTCTTAAATTTGTCTAAATTTAAATATATCTACGCACTAAATAGTGTATACATACATTTAAATTTAGACAAATCTACCACATTCTTTTATGAACAAAGAAAGTATGTATTTATAGCAATAAAAGGAAAATGAATGTGAATAGTATCGGCTTCCAATAAGTAGTACTTCACACTCTTTGGAGTTCAAATTTCTTTTATGGTTCTCCAATTGTAGGTTAAATTTACAAATGCAATTTCTAGGCATTTGAGTTTTCTTTTAAAAAATATGTTAAAGAAAATGACCTCATAGATCTTATCCAAGTCATCATTAACTTATGCCTGATCTCTTCTTTAGATGACATTATAGAGTTAATAGCAACAAATCACTTTACAGTTGAAATTTATCAAAGACCACCACTTTACGTTCGCGGGACAAAAAAAGGGCTGAGATACTGATTTATCGGCCAATTTATTGTGAATCGGGTGGTAAATGATAAAATTTTGACATAGATTTATCACCGGAACCAATATTTCCCCCGATTTTCAGTCTGATGGCCGATATTTCAGCCGATGTTCAGTGAAATTTCGCTGAATTCAGATAGTCAATATTGTCTTCCTATAGTCTTGTAGAACTGTGTATTAGCTTAAATTTTCCATATCCATTGATTTAAATGCAAGGAATCAAGATAATACTTCTGTTCAATGCTCCAATATAATTTTTACATAGTACATAGTAGAAAATTTAGTGGCTAAAAATTAGGATTTACAAAAAATAAGCTCATAAATGGACGACCGATAAAATCAATTAATCTATCAATAGACGATTAATCTTCATTTTACGAACGGCCGATGAGTTAACAATTAACGATTTCTTAAACATAAAAAAACACAACATTATTTCAAGTTTTTGGCAAAAAACACTAAACACAAATTGATTGTGAATTGATACCGTTTCTGATAGGTAGGACCCATTGTTAGAGTCAATTTGCTGACGTGGACTAAATCTGTTGAGCTAGTTCTAGTGTACTATCCTATCCATTAATATTGGATTTGATGCTACTATTACTTATCTATGACTTGATAAATTTTTATTTGTTGTTGTATTTGATATGTTGCTTCCTTTTGGTCATCATATTCTATCAATTTTGACATTTAGTATACGTGTATCATCTAGGAAAATTTCCCACATGCGCGTGTATGTGGTTTCGACAAAAGGAACCATCAGGGAATGATATAAAAGCTTTCATTTGAAAGTGTATGGTGCCCCCATGTGTGGTTTTGGTAATTAATGACAATTCCTATGGACTAATGGTTGCATTGAGCTATACCTGTAGGAGTTATCCATAGGCAATGCTTAAACCATATGTTGGCTTCAATGTTGCAATAAAAAATAAATAAGATGCACCGAGGAAGGAACTCTCCCATAGTGGAGTATGGGGGAGAAATCCGCGAGACTTCATCAGGAAAGCACAATCAAAAAAGGTGTTCCATCTAGTTGCAGTCAAGATCGTCTGCATCTAGCTCAAGTGGAATGCGCAAGGTTAAGATTTGCCCTTGCTAGGGTTTATTTCTTACTGGTCTCATGGTTTAGTCGAGAGATCAGTTCATAGGCCAGACGTCGCACTATCAAGGGGCTCTCGAGTGAGTAACTCGATCGTATCGCTCGGAATGCGGTCAAACCTTTGCATCCTTGCATCATCATTCTTGCTGTTATTTGAATCTTATCCATGTGGTGTTTTAAATCTTGTGGTTATTTCCATGACAAGTTCTAGTTCATCGAAAATGGATTACGCGTAGATTTCTTGTTGCGTTTTCGAGTTTGGTGATTTTCTCAATTTCTCGTACTGAGGGGTTGCACCTCTAAAATTAATATAAAATCATTCCCCACTAGTTTTCATATTTTTTTTGGCGTAGCTCTCGTCGTCCTCTTTCCAATAAAATTGGTTTCATATCGATCGGAGTTTTCAAACTCTAGATTTTGCAGTTTTAAGTTTGCCTTCGATTTAAAAAGAAAAGAAAAAGTTGGGCCGGTAGCACCGCGACCGGTACCGCATGTGCTACCGGCAGGCCTCCCCAACTCGGAGAAGCGTCTTGGGCTCGCGCGATCCATTGCCGGTACTGTAACCGGTACCAGGGCCGGTGGTACCGGCCAGCCCAAGTTGGTGGTACCGGCCCCTCCCCACGGTCGCCCACGCGTGCCCTGGCCGCTTCCCGTCGCGCCGCTCCCGATCGAGGCCCAGATCGTGTGTGCGCCTCGCTCGCCCGCCGCGCGGTTCGCTAACCGCTCGCCTCGCTCTTCCCAGCCGCACGCCTCGCACGAGCTGCTGCTTCGTGTGCAGGCGGTTGTACCACTAGCCGGCACTACCAACCCATGCACTGGTCGGCCAGCCCAACGAGCAGAGATGCGCTTGCCCCTTTTTAAGTATTTTCTTTCTCTCTCTCCATGTGGATTCTACTTCCTCTTGCTTAAGCTCCTCCTCTCCATTGTTGTTGACTTTTTTATGAGCTTGCGATCTTTCTCCCCATCCAATGATTCTTGCATCTATTTGAGAGAAAGATTGAGAAGATTTAGATCCACACTTTGACCAAACCAAATCATCTCTTTGTGAGTAAATCTTTGGGATCTAGATCTTGGAGAATCTGGTGTTCTCCTTTTTGGTTCTTCCTCTCTTATTCCCCCAATAGCTTTAGTAACTTTATTGGAATTTGAGAGTGAAGCATTTGGGCATCTTTGTGGTGTTCTAGCCATTGCATTTAGTGCATCGGTTTGATTTCTCCGCGGTGATATGTTGAGGTGAAAGTTCGTGAGTATATTACTTCGGGAGCTTGTTCCCGAAGCTTGTTCCTCTTGGGTCTTTGGATCCTAGACGGTTTAGTGGTCTTTGTGGTTTTCTTTGGGCCTCCAATTTAGTTGTGGGGATTGCCTCAAGTTAGTAGCTTTGTGGATTTGTGGTGTTCTTGAGGACTCCAATTAAGTTGTGGATATTTTTCAAGGGAAAGACCTTTGTGGCGACTCATTGGGAGCTTCCAATTAAGTTGTGGAGATAGCCCCAAGCTTTGTGCAGGTTCGGTGACCACCCTAAGGTTCCATAGTGGATTGTGGTCTTCCCCTTTGGTGGGAAGGAGGAGAATACGGTGAGACCTTCGTGGCGTTTAGAGTGCTTTGTCCTCGCTCCAACGGAGACTAGCACTCGGAAGAGTGTGAACTTGGGGATACATCGTAGTCTCCGCGTCATCTCGGTTATTCCTATACCCGAGCTCTTTACTTATGCACCTTACTTTGTGATAGCCTTCGTGCTTGAAGTTGTATATCTTGCTATCACATAGTTGCTTGTCTTGGTTAGCATAAGTTATTGGTGCACATAGGTGATCCCTAGTTATATAGATTTTGTGCTTGACAAATTAAACGCTAGTTTTTATTCCGTATTTGTTAAGTCATATTCGTAAAAGTTTTAAACCGCCTATTCACCCCCCTCTAGGCGGTATCCTTGTCCTTTAAAAGCACACAATTGCATAAGCAACCATTTGCACAACCATCAACCAGATGAAAGAAAATCAAGAGTAGTTCACTGTTCTTCATCAAAAACACCACAAAACTATCATGACATCACTAGATCATCACCCAAACCACAATCCAGGAGCAACAACAAAAATCATGGTGACATAGAAGGCACCAAGATGAACAAACATAGCACAAGGAGGGAATCGGGAGGAGCAGGCAGAGCACAAGGAGAGAATCAAGAGGAGGAAGAAGAGCACAAGAAGGGGAAGAATCAAGATCGCCCGAAGATCATCAAAAGTAAACATTTTATCTAGGAGTTGAAAAGAGGTATACACTCTATCATGGACCAGATCACTTGAATCTGATTCCAAGAGTATCATAAGCATCCAAACCAAATGATCTAACAAACATAATTGTTTGATTGAATTTAACATCATTTGGAATGAAACCAAGTTAATCTGGCAACTCAAACAGATAACACATCACCAAGTCTTATGCAACCATGAAATTGCTATGCAACATTATCCATGATTTACAACATAGCAGATGAGCAATACGACTAGCACAAGTGTACTAATAAACTATAGGAGACACATAGTAGATTTGAGTCAATAAACCACCAATATTTGGGTTCTCAGCCAAAGGCATCAATTATTGAACCGTAAATCATAATACAGTAAGTAACTGTATGAGACCCCATGCGTGTCATGTGCATGTAAGAGGAGTTAACATGGTAATCTAAACATGGACGTTGGGGTTTCACTACTAGGGAAAATGGACCGTTGGGGGGCACGGTAATTGGCAACGACATCAGCCTAAACGGACGTGACAGTATTAGTAGCTGCGAGCTGAAACCGTGCACGTGTCTGATATGTATGTAATGGTAGCGCACACGACTAGTAGGTAGAATTCGGTTGTACTCGGATCTAGAAAGTACCTGTAGCGCCCACCAATGGGGGCACGTGACTGCTATCTGCATAGCAGTCGCGTGCGACTTTACCCGCTCGCTTCCAATATATTGGGTTGACAGACGCGAATCAAGTCGTGTGCCCTATTTTAAGCACGCTGCTACTAACAGCTTAGTAGAAGCGTGCCCTATTTGGGCACCTGATACGTCTCAAACGTATCTATAATTTCTTATGTTCCATGCTAGTTATATGACAATACTCACATGTTTTATATACACTTTATATCATTTTGATGCATTTTCCGGCACTAACCTATTAACAAGATGCCGAAGCACCAGTTTCTGTTTTCTGCTGTTTTTGGTTTCAGAAATCCTACACAGGAAATATTCTCGGAATTGGACGAAACAAAAACCCACGGTCTTATTTTCCACGGAGCCTTCCAGAAGTCCGAAGAGGAGACGAAGAGGGGCGACGAGGCGGCCACACCATAGGGGGGTGCGGCCCCACCCCTGGCCGCGCCGCCTTATGGGGTGGGCCCCTCGAGCGTCCCCCGACTCTGCCCCTTCACCTATATAATCTCTCCATCGCGAAAACCCTAGTACCGAGAGCCACGATACGAGAAAAGTTCTAGAGACGCCGCCGCCATCAACCTCATCTCGGGAGGTTCTGAAGATCGCCTCCGGCACCCTGCCGGAGAGGGGGATCATCACCGGAGGGCTCTACATCACCATGCCCGCCTCCGTACTGATGCGTGAGTAGTTCATCATTGGACTATGGGTCCATAGCAGTAGCTAGATGGTTGTCTTCTCCTCATATGCTATCATGTTTAGATCTTGTGAGCTGCCTATCATGATCAAGATCATCTATTTGTAATGCTACATGTTGTATTTGTTGGGATTCGATGAATATGGAATACTATGTCAAGTTGATTAATGATCTATCATATATGTGTTGTTTATGATCTTGCATGCTCTCCGTTGCTAGTAGAGGCTCTGGCCAAGTTGATATTTGTGACTCCAAGAGGGAGTATTTATGCTCGATAGTGGGTTCATGCCTCCATTGAATCTGGGATAGTGACAAAAAGTTCTAAGGTTGTGGATGTGCTGTTGCCACTAGGGATAAAACATCAATGCTTTATCTAAGGATATTTGTATTGTTTACATTACGCACAGTACTTAATGCAATTGTCTGCTATTTGCAACTTAATACTGGAAGGGGTGCGGATGCTAACCCGAAGGTGGACGTTTTAGGCATAGATGCATGCTGGATAGCGGTCTATGTTCTTTGTCGTAATGCCCTAAGTAAATCTCATAGTAGTCATCATGATATGTATGTGCATTGTTATGCCCTCTCTATTTGTCAATTGCTCAACTGTAATTTGTTCATCCAACATGCTATTTATCTTATTGGAGAGACACCACTAGTGAACTGTGGACCCCGGTTCATTCTTTTACATCTGAAATAAAACCTACTGCAATCATTGTTCTCTGCTGTTCTCTGCAAACAAACATCATTCTCCACACCATACGTTTAATCCTTTATTTACAGCAAGCCGGTGAGATTGACAACCTCACTGTTAAGTTGGGCCAAAGTATTTTGATTGTGTTGTGCAGGTTCCACGTTGGCGCTGGAATCCCTGGTGTTGCGCCGCACTACACTCCTTCACCAACAACCTTCACGTGGCCTTCATCTCCTACTGGTTCGATAACCTTGATTTCTTACTGACGGAAAACTTGCTGCTGTACGCATCACACCTTCCTCTTGGGGTTCCCAACGGACGTGTGTTTTACCGTCACAAGCAACTCTTTTTCTGGCGCCGTTGCCGGGGATATCAAGACACGCTGCAAGGGGAGTCTCTCACACCCAATCTCTTTACTTTGTTTATTGTCTTGCTTTATTTTATTTTCTGTTTTGTTTGCTTTCTTTATATCAAAAACACAAAAAAATTAGTTACTTGTTTTACTTTATTTAATTCAGTTTGCTTTACTTATTTTTATTATTGCTAAAATGAATACTCCTGAGAACACTAAGTTGTGTGATTTCACTAGCACAAATAATAATGATTTCTTATGCACTCCTATTGCTCCACCTGCTGCTACAGCAGAATTTTATGAAATTAACACTAGTAGGAAAAGCCTCATCAGTGGCGCACAAAAATAGGCTTCTGTGGCGCACGGGAGGTGCGCCACAGAAACTTCGCCACAAAAATAAGGTTTCTGTGGCGCACCGACCCATGCGCCACAAAATTAAGGTTTCTGTGGCGCACTTGTTCCTAGGTGCGCCACAGAAAAGCGTGCGCCACGGAATTGGTTTTCGGTGCGCCACGTAATTTGCTTGTATTATACACGATTTTGTGCTGCCTGCTATACACATGCGGCTTATAGACAGCAATATACAGTGTTATATACAAGCAACATTCAGATATAATATAAATATCATGTACATTGCACGGATATAACATAGACATCATCATCACATTACTTAGATCCCGATCGAGATACATATATAGTGGCAAGTGTCAAATGTTTTGCATACAACTCTTAATTCATACAAAATTCTCAATTTCGAGATACAAAGTAGTCTTCATCCGGTTCCTCCTTTGCTCCCTCATCTCTACCCATCAGGCTCGCTTGCATCGGGGTCTTCATCCAGTTCCTACTATGATGAATGGAAGAAAGTGAGACCAACAAGTCCGATGCACAAGAGAAATGGAATAAATGCCTCATACATTGTTGGTCAACACAAATATTAACATTCAGGGACGGCATAAGTGAGACCAAGTCCGATGCACAAGAGATTGATATTTGTGCTATCTTACCAGGCTCACTTACGCCGCCCCCGAGTGTACGGTGACCAAACATTTTAATCATCGGCATTTTGAAAATCTCAAAGCAAATGGAATGACAAAATGAAATAAGTGCCTCATACATTGTTGGTCAACACAAATACTATGGTCGAAACCATAGTTGCGAGATACTACCGCAATATACTTTGCGGAGGGCCCCCTTTCCGGCCGCCGTTCCGTGAACGGGTGCTTGACGACACAACGACGCCGATCCGCCTCTCCGGCGCAGAACCACGACGATCCATCGCCGTCTAGTGAACGAGTCCTTGATGCAAAGACCGTGCCGGCCTCGCCCAGCATTATGCCGGGCCGTGTTTCAGCGCTTCAGGCCGTGTGTCCCGCGCCTCGCATCGTTCGCTTCTTGCCCGGTGAACCAACGGACCGATCGTTGCAATAGGAAACCGATGACGGCCGGTCGCAAGATTAAATTGCGATCGGCCGTCATCGGCTTCCTTATTCCAACGATTAGTCTATTCGTTCACCGGACAAAAGGCGAAGAGTGCGAGGCGCGTGAGACACGGCCCGAAGCACGGCAACGAGGGTCGGCATGATGCTAGGGAGGCCGGCACCATCTTTGCATTAAGGACTCGTTCACGTATCGGACGGCGAGAGAAGAAAAGTGGTGATGCGCCGGAGAGACGAGTCGGCGTTGTTGTCTCGTCAAAGACTCGTTCACGGAACGGCGGCCGGGGAAAGGGGGCCCGTCTACAAAGTATATTGCAGCGTATAGGTGACCAAACATTCTAATCATCGGCACTAAAATGGAAGAAAGAGCCAAGTGGTATCTCAACTAGATATCATATGCCTCATACTTTGTTGGTCGAAAGAAATATTAACATTCCGGGATGGGGTCAGTGAGACCAGGTAGGATGCACAAGAGATTGATATTTGTGTCATCGCACCAGGCTCACTGGCCCCACCCCAGAGTGTACAAGTGACCAAACAATTTAATCATCGGCACTAAAATGGAAAAAAGGCCAATGCAATTAAGAAGTAGCTAGCTAGTATGAACTAAATGGAATGCCTCATACTTTGTTGGTCGAAACAAATATTAACATCTAGGGATGGAGTAAGTGAGGCCGGAGTAGGATGCACAAAATATTGATACTTGTGCCATCACACCAGGCTCACTTGCTCCACCCCGAGTGTACGAGTGATCGACCAACCATCTAATCATCGGCAAGTACAAAAACACCAACAAACCGAGCAACCATGGTGACATAAGTCAATATGCTCAAACACACATAGCATGCATGGAGCGAGATGCTCCAAAGGGATTATTCATCACTTGGTATATAGACCAAGTGATGTCGGCAAAGAGAGGCCAATCAAGAACCGATAAATCCAGTAAGTGATAGATATGCCTAAACAAGCAACAACACATAGCATATCCCAGCTAACCAGATGAGACAAGTCTTGGTAGCCAACTTAATCACCTAGCACCACCTAGCCTTTTAAAACCATCAGAAATAGTCCATTTTCTTCAAAGGATACCACAATGGCTTTCATTTACATGATCCCCTACTGTGGATATCTCTATTTTCATCAAAGCCAACAAGAAATAGAAATTTATCATTACTCAGTTGAGTTCAAAACAAAGCTGGGGTACCATAAGGGATTACTCGTCACTTGGTAGTAACCAGGGACATTAACCAGGGTACCATAGTAATTTGGATCATAAGGCATCAATTAAGGAGGCAATTAACCAGGGACAAAGGGAAACATTTGATGATCCAGTAAGTACATGACACTTTGAGCTACCAAGAATAAAGGCCAACGAGTGGATAAACATCTGCAAGCAGCTCACACACACATGCAAACACATGTGTTGACGATAATTAAACGACGAGAAGAACACCACCGGATATTCATGGGTACTTAGGATCAGTAGGGAATTGATAAAGTACAGTGAGGAGCAAGCATACCATCAGAAACTGTCCATTTGAGAGAAATAACATTGGGGTAATGTTAAAATGTTTGTTGATGTCTACGGGAGCTTCTATTCTTGTAGACAGTGTTGGGCCTCCAAGAGCAGAGGTTTGTAGAACAGCAGCAAGTTTCCCTTAAGTGGATCACCGAAGGTTTATCGATCTCAGGGAGGAAGAGGTCAAAGATATTGATACGTCTCCGACGTATCGATAATTTCTTATATTCTATGCCATATTATTGATGATACCTACATGTTTTATGCACACTTTATGTCATATTCGTGCATTTTCTGGAACTAACCTATTAACAAGATGCCGAAGTGCCAGTTCCTGTTTTCTGCTGTTTTTGGTTTCAGAAATCCTAGTAACGAAATATTCTCGGAATTGGACGAAACGAAGACCCAGGGCCCCGCGGCCCAAGCCCTGGCCGCGCCGACCTATAGTGTGGGCCCCTCGTGACGCCCCTTGACCTGCCCTTCCGCCTACTTAAAGCCTCCGTCGCGAAACCCCTGATGCGAAAAACCACGATACGGAAAACCTTCCAGAGACGCCGTCGCCGCCGATCCCATCTCGGGGGATTCTGGAGATCTCCTCCGGCACCCTGCCGGAGAGGGGATTCATCTCCCGGAGGACTCTACACCGCCATGGTCGCCTCCGGAGTGATGAGTGAGTAGTTCACCCCTGGACTATGGGTCCATAGCGGTAGCTAGATGGTTGTCTTCTCCTCATTGTGCTTCATTGTTGGATCTTGTGAGCTGCCTAACATGATCAAGATCATCTATCTGTAATCCTATATGTTGTGTTTGTCGGGATCCGATGGATAGAGAATACCATGTCATGTTAATTATCAAGTTATTACATATGTGTTGTTTATGATCTTGCATGCTCTCCGTTTCTAGTAGAGGCTCTGGCCAAGTTTTTACTTTTAACTCCAAGAGGGAGTACTTATGCTCGATAGTGGGTTCATGCTCGCATTGACACCTGGGGAGTGACAGAAACCCCTAAGGTTGTGTTGTCTTTGTTGCCACTAGGGATAAAACATTGGCGCTATGTCCGAGGAAGTAGTTGTTGATTACATTACGCACCATACTTAATGCAATTGTCTGTTGCTAGCAACTTAATACTTGGAGGGGTTCGGATGATAACTCTGAAGGTGGACTTTTTAGGCATAGATGCGGTTGGATGGCGGTCTATGTACTTTGTCGTAATGCCCAATTAAATCTCACTATACTTATCATGTCATGTATGTGCATTGTTATGCCCTCTCTATTTGTCAATTGCCCGATCGTAATTTGTTCACCCAACATGCTTTTATCTTATGGGAGAGACACCTCTAGTGAGCTGTGGACCCCGGTCCATTCTTTAATACTTGAAATACAAATCTGCTGCAATACTTGTTTTTACTATTTTCTCTCGCAAACAATCATCTTCCACACAATACGGTTAATCCTTTGTTACAGCAAGCCGGTGAGATTGACAACCTCACTTGTTTCGTTGGGGCAAAGTACTTTGGTTGTGTTGTGCGGGTTCCACGTTGGCGCCGGAATCTCCGGTGTTGCGCCGCACTACATCCCGCCGCCATCAACCTTCAACGTGCTTCTTGGCTCCTCCTGGTTCGATAAACCTTGGTTTCTTTCCGAGGGAAAACTTGTTGCTGTGCGCATCATACCTTCCTCTTGGGGTTGCCCAACGAACGTGTGAAATACACGCCATCAAGCTCTTTTTACGGCGCCGTTGTCGGGGAGATCAAGACACGTCGCAAGGGGAGTCTCCACTTCTCAATCTCTTTACTTTGTTTTTGTCTTGCTTTATTTTATTTACTACTTTGTTTGCTGCATTATATCAAAACACAAAAAAATAGTTGCTAGCTTTACTTTATTTACTTGTCTTGTTTGCTATATCAAAAACACAAAAAAATTAGTTTACTTGCATTTACTTTACTTGATTCATCATGTTTCCTTTTGATTTTACCGCAAAGAACATACCGGTAGGACAAGGGTCTATAGTTGGGAGGAACAATATAGAAGAATTTTTCACCCATGTTAGTACCGTTGAAGATTTTGAAGATAGACACTTGGTAGACCTTGCTCCCACTTATGAAATTGCTGCTGTCTGCTTTAGTTCACTTTGTTGGAAACTAAATTTGTTAATCTCAATCCTATAATCCAACACATGTTTCTTACACTTAGTGATATGGAAGAAGGGGAAAAGAAAGATTTTGTTTTAGAAACCCTTCTTAGAGAATTTGGTGGTCTAGCAAGAGAAGCTAGAAAGGTCTTTGCTAAATTTAATATGCTTGGTTCTCATACTAATTTTGTTAGTGTCCTTGAAAAGATGGACATGGATAGAATAAGATACACTAATAATGTTAATAATGGTGGGGAGATCAAAGCACCCATACCATGTAAACTCCTAGCTATGAATGATGCACTAGAACATAACTATGTTTGGCTTGTTCCTGAAAATTTGTTTGATGAGAGTAGCAAGCCCAAGACTAATGAAAAGGGAGACGCTGAAACTTATGTATCCAATATACTATGCATGGTTGAGAAAACTCCAAACCCCGCTGTAGGTGCACCACCCTTCGATAATACTTGAGTTACACTTTCGCGCCTAGCTGAAAGGCGTTAAAGAAAAGCGCTTATGGGAGACAACCCATGTTTTTACTCCAGTATTTTTGTTTTATATTTGTGTCTTGGAAGTTGTTTACTACTGTAGCAACCTCTCCTTATCTTAGTTTTATGTTTTGTTGTGCCAAGTAAAGTCTTTGATAGAAAAGTAAGTACTAGATTTGGATTACTGCGCAGTTCCAGATTTTTTTGCTGTCACGAATCTGGGTCTATCTCCCTGTAGGTAGCTCAGAAAATTACGCCAATTTACGAGCATGATCCTCAGATATTTACGCAACTTTCATTCAATTTGAGCATTTTCGTTTGAGCAAGTCTGGTGGCCTAATAAAATCCATCTTTACGGACTGTTCTGTTTTGACAGATTCTGTCTTTTATTTCGCATTGCCTCTTTTGCTATGTTGGATGAATTTCTTTGATCCATTAATGTCCAGTAGCTTTATGAAATGTCCAGAAGTCTTAAGAATGATTGTGTCACCTCTGAACATGTGAATTTTTATTATGCACTAACCCTCTAATGAGTTGTTTCGAGTTTGGTGTGGAGGAAGTTTTCAAGGATCAAGAGAGGAGTATGATGCAATATGATCAAGGAGAGTGAAAGCTCTAAGCTTGGGGATGCCCCGGTGGTTCACCCCTGCATATATTAAGAAGACTCAAGCGTCTAAGCTTGGGGATGCCCAAGGCATCCCCTTCTTCATCGACAACATTATCAGGTTCCTCCCCTGAAACTATATTTTTATTCGGCCACATCTTATGTACTTTGCTTGGAGCGTCTGTTTGTTTTTGTTTTTTTTTGTTTTGTTTGAATAAAATGGATCCTAGCATTCACTTTATGGGAGAGAGACACGCTCTCGCTTGTTGCATATGGACAAATATGTCCTTAGGCTCTACTCATAGTATTCATGGCGAAGTTTCTTCTTCGTTAAATTGTTATATGGTTGGAATTGGAAAATGATACATGTAGTAACTCTAAAATGTCTTGGATAATTTGATACTTGGCAATTTTTGTGTTCATGTTTAAGCTCTTGCATCATATACTTTGCACCCATTAATGAAGAAATACTTAGAGCTTGCTAATTTGGTTTGCATATTTGGTTTCTCTAGAGTCTAGATAACATCTAGTATTGAGTTTTGAACAACAAGGAAGACGGTATGGAGTCCTATAATGTTTACCATATGTCTTTTATGTGAGTTTTGTCTGTACCGTTCATCCTTGTGTTTGTTTCAAATAACCTTGCTAGCCTAAACCTTGTATCGAGAGGGAATACTTCTCATGCATCCAAAATCCTTGAGCCAACCACTATGCCATTTGTGTCCACCATACCTACCTACTACATGGTATTTATCCGCCATTCCAAAGTAAATTGATTGAGTGATACCTTTAAAATTCCATCATTCACCTTTGCAATATATAGCTCATGGGACAAATAGCTTAAAAACTATTGTGGTATTGAATATGTACTTATGCACTTTATCTCTTATTAAGTTGCTTGTTGAGCGATAACCATGTTTACGGGGACGCCATCAACTATTCTTTGTTGGATATCATGTGAGTTGCTATGCATGTCCGTCTTGTACGAAGCAAGAGAGATCTACCACCTTCATGGTTGGAGCATGCATGTTGTTAGAGAAGAACTTTGGGCCGCTAACTAAAGCCATGATTCATGGTGGAAGTTTCGGTTTGGACATATATCCTCAATCTCATATGAGAATAATAATTGTTGCCACATGCTTATGCATTAAAGAGGAGTCCATTATCTGTTGTCCATGTTGTCCCGGTATGGATGTCTAAGTTGAGAATAATCAAAAGCGAGAAATCCAAAATGCGAGCTTTCTCCTTAGACCTTTGTACGGGCGACATGGAGGTACCCCATTGTGACACTTGGTCAAAACATGTGCATTGCAAAGATCCGGTAGTCCAAGTTAATTAGGACAAGGTGCGGGCACTATTAGTATACTATGCATGAGACTTGCAACTTGTAAGATATAACTTTCATAGCTCATATGCTTTATTACTACCGTTGACAAAATTGTTTCATGTTTTCAAAATAAAAGCTCTAGCACAAATATAGCAATCGATGCTTTCCTCTTTGAAAGACCATTCTCTTTACTTTTATGTTGAGTCAGTTCACCTATTTCTCTCCACCTCAAGAAGCAAACACTTGTGTGAACCGTGCATTGATTCCTACATACTTGCATATTGTACTTGTTATATTACTCTATGTTGACTATTATCCATGAGATATACATGTTACAAGTTGAAAGCAACCGCTGAAACTTAATCTTCCTTTGTGTTGCTTCAATACCTTTACTTTGATTTATTGCTTTATGAGTTAACTCTTATGCAAGACTTATTAATACTTGTCTTGAAGTACTATTCATGAAAAGTCTTTGCTATATGATTCACTTGTTTACTCATGTCATCACCATTGTTTTGATCGCTGCATCCACTACATATGTTTACAAATAGTATGATCAAGGTTATGATGGCATATCACTTCAGAAATTATCTTTGTTATCGTTTTACCGCTCGGGACGAGCGAGAACTAAGCTTGGGGATGCTTGATACGTCTCCGACGTATCGATAATTTCTTATGTTCTATGCCATATTATTGATGATACCTACATGTTTTATGCACACTTTATGTCATATTCGTGCATTTTCCGGAACTAACCTATTAACAAGATGCCGAAGTGCCGGTTCCGTTTTACTGCTGTTTTTGGTTTCGAAATCCTAGTAACGAAATATTCTCGGAATTGGACGAAACGAAGACCCAGGGCCCTATTTTTCCACGGAGCTTCCAGAAGACCGAAGAACACACGAAGTGGGGCCACGAGGTGGCCAGGCTATAGGGCGGCGCGGCCCAAGACCTATAGTGTGGGCCCCTCGTGACGCCCCTTGACCTGCCCTCCCGCCTACTTAAAGCCTCCGTCGCGAAACCCCTGATGCGAAAAACCACGATACGGAAAACCTTACTGAGACGCCGTCGCCGCCGATCCCATCTCGGGGGATTACGGAGATCTCCTCCGGCACCCTGCCGGAGAGGGGATTCATCTCCCGGAGGACTCTACACCGCCATGGTCGCCTCCGGAGTGATGAGTGAGTAGTTCACCCTCGGACTATGGGTCCATAGCGGTAGCTAGATGGTTGTCTTCTCCTCATTGTGCTTCATTGTTGGATCTTGTGAGCTGCCTAACATGATCAAGATCATCTATCCGTAATCCTATATGTTGTGTTTGTCGGGATCCGATGGATAGAGAATACCATGTCATGTTAATTATCAAGTTATTACATATGTGTTGTTTATGATCTTGCATGCTCTCCGTTTCTAGTAGAGGCTGCGGCCAAGTTTTTACTTTTAACTCCAAGAGGGAGTACTTATGCTCGATAGTGGGTTCATGCCTGCATTGACACCTGGGGGAGTGACAGAAACCCCTAAGGTTGTGTTGTGTTGTTGCCACTAGGGATAAAACATTGGCGCTATGTCCGAGGATGTAGTTGTTGATTACATTACGCACCATACTTAATGCAATTGTCAGTTGCTAGCAACTTAATACTGGAGGGGTTCGGATGATAACCTGAAGGTGGACTTTTTAGGCATAGATGCGGTTGGATGGCGGTCTATGTACTTTGTCGTAATGCCCAATTAAATCTCACTATACTTATCATGTCATGTATGTGCATTGTTATGCCCTCTCTATTTGTCAATTGCCCGATTGTAATTTGTTCACCCAACATGCTTTTATCTTATGGGAGAGACACCTCTAGTGAGCTGTGGACCCGGTCCATTCTTTAATCTTGAAATACAAATCTGTCTGCAATACTTGTTTTTACTATTTTCTCTGCAAACAATCATCTTCCACACAATACGGTTAATCCTTTGTTACGGCAAGCCGGTGAGATTGACAACCTCACTTGTTTCGTTGGGGCAAAGTACTTTGGTTGTGTTGTGCGGGTTCCACGTTGGCGCCGGAATCTACGGTGTTGCGCCGCACTACATCCCGCCGCCATCAACCTTCAACGTGCTTCTTGGCTCCTCCTGGTTCGATAAACCTTGGTTTCTTTACGAGGGAAAACTTGCTTGCTTGTGCGCATCATACCTTCCTCTTGGGGTTGCCCAATGATACGTCTCCAACGTATCGATAATTTCTTGTGTTCCATGCCACATTATTGATGTTATCTACATGTTTTATGCACACTTTATGTCATATTCGTGCATTTTACGGAACTAACCTATTAACAAGATGCCGAAGTGCCGGTTCTCGTTTTCTGCTGTTTTTGGTTTCAGAAATCCTAGTAACGAAATATTCTCGGAATCGGACGAAATCAACGCCAAAGATCTTAGAATCCCCGGAAGCATCCGGAACACACCGGAGAAGTCGAGAGGGGGGCCACGAGGCCCACCAAACTACAGGCTGGCGCGGCCGAGAGGGGGCCGCGCCGCCTATAGTCCGGCCCCCCGTCGGCCCTCCTGCGCCGCCTCTCCGCCTATATAAAGCCCACTGGATCGAAAACCACGATACGAAGAACCACGATACGGAAAACCTTCCGGAGCCGCCGCCATCGCGAAGCCAAGATGCGGGGGACGGGAGTCTCCGTTCCGGCACCTGCCGGAGCGGGGAAGTGCCCCGGAAGGCTTCTCCATCGACACCGCTGCCATCTCCACCGCCATCTTCATCACCGCTGCTCTGCTCCCATGAGGAGGAGTAGTTCTCCATCGAGGCTCGGGGCTGTACCGGTAGCTATGTGGTTCATCTCTCTCTCCTATGTGCTTCAATACAATAATCTCATGAGCTGCCTTACATGATTGAGATTCATATGATGATGCTTGTAATCTAGATGTCATTATGCTAGTCAAGTGAGTTTTACTTATGTGATCTCCGGAGACTCCTTGTCCCACGTGTGTAAAGGTGACAGTATGTGCACCGTGTGGGTCTCTTAGGCCATATTTCACAGAATACTTACTCAATGTTGAAAGGCATAGTGAGGTGCTTATTTATATCTCTTTAAGATTGCAATGTGTTTGTATCACAATTTATCTATGTGCTACTCTAGTGATTTGTTATTAAAGTAGTTTATTCCTCCTGCATGTGTGCAAAGGTGACGAGTGCGTGCACCGTGTTAGTACTTGGTTTATGCTATGATCATGATCTCTTGTAGATTGCGAAGTTAACTATTGCTATGATAATATCGATGTGATCTATTCCTCCTACATATGCATGAAGGTGACGAGTGTGCATGCTATGCTAGTACTTGGTTTAGTCTATTGATCTATCTTACACTAAAGGTTACTAAAACATGAGCATTATTGTGGAGCTTGTTAACTCCGGCATTGAGGGTTCGTGTAATCCTACGCAATGTGTTCATCATCCAACAAAAGTGTAGAGTATGCATTTATCTATTACGTTATGTGATCAATGTTGAGAGTGTCCACTAGTGAAAGTGTAATCCCTAGGCCTTGTTCCTAAATACTCGCTATCGCTTGCTTGTTTCTTGTTTCTTGCGTTACTACTCTGCTGCAATACTACCACCATCAACTACACGCCAGACAAGCTATTTTACGGCACTTGTTGCTCTTGCTCATATATATTCATACCACCTGTATTTCACTATCTCTTCGCCGAACTAGTGCACCTATTAGGTGTGTTGGGGACACAAGAGACTTCTTGCTTTGTGGTTGCGGGGTTGCATGAGAGGGATATCTTTGACCTCTTCCTCCCTGAGTTCGATAAACCTTGGGTGATCCACTTAAGGGAAAACTTGCTGCTGTTCTACAAACCTCTGCTCTTGGGGGCCCAACACTGTCTACGAGAAAGGAGGGGGAACGTAGACATCAAGCTATTTTTACGGCGCCGTTGCCGGGGAGGAAAGGTAAAAGGCTCTCATACTACGGTCTCGGGTAAAGTATTTTTACGGCGCCGTTGTGTGTGTGCTCAAAGCTATTTCCTTTAGATCCTGCAATTGCATCTTTTTGTTTCTTGTTTACACTAGTTTGGCATAATGTACAAGAGTGAGCTTCTTATTCTATTTCCTGATTTAAAACATGGATTGTTTGATGCGAAAATTAAAAAACCTATGAAATCTTCTTTGCATGCTGGTAGTAATATTAGTATGAACGCTTTGAACACCATTGTTGATAATGATATAGAAAGTTCTAAGCTTGGGGAAGCTGGTTTTCATGATATTTTTAGTCCCCCAAGCATTGAGGAGAAAATTTTCTTTGATGATACTTTGCCTCCTATTTCGATGATTATAATGATAGTGGTCTTTTGGTGCCACTTACTGCTGAGAGTAAATTTTGTTGTGATTATACTATGCCTCCTACACTTGATGAGAATAACAATGATAGCTACTTTGTTGAATTTGCTCCCACTACAACTAATAAAATTGATTATGCTTATGTGGAGAGTAATAATTTTATGCATGAGACTCATGATAAGAATGCTTTATGTGATAGTTATATTGTTGAGTTTGCTCATGTTGCTACTGAAAGTTATTATGAGAGAGGAAAATATGGTTGTAGAAATTTTCATGTTACTAAAACACCTCTCTATGTGCTGAAATTTTTGAAGCTATACTTGTTTTATCTTCCTATGCTTGTTACTTTGCTCCTCATGAACTTGTTTATTTACAAGATTCCTATGCATAGGAAGCATGTTAGACTTAAATGTGTTTTGAATTTGCCTCTTGATGCTCTCTTTTGCTTCACATACTATCTTTTGCGAGTGCATCATTAAAGCTGCTTGAGCCCATCTTAATGGCTAAAAAGAAAGAACTTCTTGGGAGATAACCCATGTGTTATTTTGCTACAGTACTTTGTTTTATATTTGTGTCTTGGAAGTTGTTTACTACTGTAGCAACCTCTCCTTATCTTAGTTTTGTGTTTTGTTGTGCCAAGTAAAGTCTTTGATAGTAAAGTAAGTACTAGATTTGGATTCCTGCGCAGAAACAGATTTCTTTGCTGTCACGAATCTGGGTCTAATTCTCTGTAGGTAACTCAGAAAATTATGCCAATTTACGTGAGTGATCCTCAGATATGTACGCAACTTTCATTCAATTTGAGCATTTTCATTTGAGCAAGTCTGGTGTCCTAATAAAATCCATCTTTACGGACTGTTCTGTTTTGACAGATTCTGCCTTTTATTTCGCATTGCCTCTTTTGCTATGTTGGATGAATTTCTTTGATCCATTAATGTCCAGTAGCTTTATGCAATGTCCAGAAGTGTTAAGAATGATTGTGTCACCTCTGAACATGTTAATTTTTATTGTCCACTAACCCTCTAATGAGTTGTTTCGAGTTTGGTGTGGAGGAAGTTTTCAAGGGTCAAGAGAGGAGGATGATATACTACGATCAAGAAGAGTGAAAAGTCTAAGCTTGGGGATGCCCGGTGGTTCATCCCTGCATATATCAAGAAGACTCAAGCGTCTAAGCTTGGGGATGCCCAAGGCACCCCCTTCTTCATCGATAAATCATCAGGTTCCTTCTCTTGAAACTATATTTTTATTCGGTCACATCTTATGTGCTTTACTTGGAGCGTCTGTGTGCTTTTGTTTTTGTTTTTGTTTGAATAAATTGGATTACATCATGCTTGTGTGGGAGAGAGACACGCTCCGTCTGGTTCATATGAACACATGTGTTCTTAGCTCATAATATTCATGGCGAAGATTCCTCTTCGTTAAATTGTTATATGGTTGGAATTGGAAAATGATACATGTAGTAATTGCTATAAATGTCTTGGGTAATGTGATACTTGGCAATTGTTGTGCTCATGTTTAAGCTCTTGCATCATATGCTTTGCACCCATTAATGAAGAAATACATAGAGCATGCTAAAATTTGGTTTGCATATTTGGTTTCTCTAAGGTCTAGATAATTTCTAGTATTGAGTTTGAACAACAAGGAAGACGGTGTAGAGTCTTATAATGTTTTCAATATGTCTTTTATGTGAGTTTTGCTGCACCGGTTCATCCTTGTGTTTGTTTCAAATAAGCCTTGCTAGCCTAAACCTTGTATCGAGAGG
>NC_061512.1:68033034-68062944 GCF_022539505.1 Lolium rigidum | reverse complement strand
GAAAAGCTTGGTAAAATTGATGTTCTTGATTCTAAGGTTGATAGTCTTGCTGTGCGATGTTGATCTTTTAAAACTGAAAGTTATGCCTAATGAAGATAAAGGTATGAAGTCATTTGCTACAGCAAACGCTACAAGTTCGAATTAATGACAATATTAGAATGATGGCTGAATTGCATGCTAGGTGGGAAAGAGAAGAAAAACTTGCTAAAGAAAATAATGTAGCTAAAGTTTGGACTATTACCACAACTAGTAATGTTGATGCTTCACATGTTGCTAATCCTACTACTATCAATGGTAAAATAATTGGTGTTGGCAATGTTTCTACTTCTAATACAGAGCATGCAAAATTGCCTAAAACTGCTGAAACTGTTTGTGATAAAAGTGCTGAAATTTTTCAGAACATGGGGGACAATAATCCCATTGCTTTAGATCATAATGGTTTTGATTTTGATAATTTTCATATCTGTGAAGTTATTAAGTTCTTGGAAAAACTTGCTAGAAGTCCTAATGCTAGTGCTATAAACTTGGCCTTTACAAAACATATTACAAATGCTCTCATTAAAGCTAGAGAAGAGAAATTAAAACTTGAAACTTCTATTCCTAGGAAGTTAGAAGATGGTTGGGAGCCTATCATTAAAATGAAGGTAAATGATTTTGATTCTAATGCTTCATGTGATCTTGGTGCAACTATTTCTGTTATGCCTAAGAAACTCTATGATATGCTTGACTTGCCACCATTGAAATATTGCTATTTGGATGTTAATCTTGCTGATAATTCTATAAAGAAACCTTTGGGGAGGATTGATAATGTTCACATTACGGTTAACAATAACCTTGTCCCCGTTGATTTTGTTGTCTTGAATATTGAATGCAATGCATCTTGTCCTATTATTTTGGGAAGACCCTTTCTTCGAACCGTTGGTGCTATTATTGATATGAAAGAAGGAAATATTAAATATCAATTCCCTCTGAAGAAAGGTATGGAACATTTCCCTAGAAAGAGAATGAAGTTTCCTTTTGATTCTATTATTAGAACAAATTATGATGTTGATGCTTCTTCTCTTGATGTTACTTGATTTACACTTTCTGCGCCTAGCTGAAAGGCGTTAAAGAAAGCGCTTATGGGAGACAACCCATTATTTTATTTCTGCAATTTTTGTTTTATATTTGAGTCAAGGTGCTTGTTACTACTGTAGCAATACCTTTGTATCTTTACTTTATTGCATTGTTGTGCCAAGTAAAGTCTTTGATAGAAGGTTGATACTAGATTTGGATTTCTGCGCAGAAACAGATTTTTAGCCGTCACGAATTTGAGTAAATCTCTCTGTAGGAGACTCTAAAAATTATGCAAAAATTCATGAGTAATCCTCAGATATGTACGCAACTTTCATTCAATTTGAGCTTCTTCATCTGAGCATGTTAAGTGCCTTGAAAAAAATCGTCTTTACGGACTGTTCTGTTTTGACAGATTCTTCCTTTTATTTCACATTGCCTCTTTTACTGTGTTGAGTGGATTTATTTGCTCCATTAACTTTCAGTAGCCTCGGGTAATGTCCAGAAGTATTGGGAATAATTGTGTCCTCTCTGAACATGTGAATTTTTGATTATGCACTAACCCTCTAATGAGATTGTTTTGAGTCTGGTGTGAAGGAAGTTTTCAAGGATCAAGAGAGGAGGATGATATAATATGATCAAGAAGAGTGAAAAGTCTAAGCTTGGTAATGCCCCCATGGTTCATCCCTGCATATTTCAAGAATACTCAAGCATCTAAGCTTGGGGATGCCCAAGGCATCCCCTTCTTCATCAACAACTTATCAGGTCACCTCTAGTGAAACTATATTTTTATTCCGTCACATCTTATGTGCTTTACTTGGAGCGTCTGTGTGCTTTTATTTTTGTTTTTGTTTGAATAAATTCAGATCCTAGCATTCCTTGTATGGGAGAAAGACACGCTCCGCTTTTCATATTGAACACTGGTGTTCTTAGCTTTACTTTTAATGTTCATGGCGAAGTTGAAAGTCGTTTCGTTTATTGCTATTTGGTTGGAAACAGAAAATGCTTCATGTGGTAATTGGTATATTGTCTTGAATAATTTGATACTTGGCAATTGTTTTGAGTTCTCAAGTAGATCATGTTTAAGCTTTTGCATCATGTAGTTTAAACCTATTAGTGGAGAACTATCGTAGAGCTTGTTGAAATTTGGTTTGCATGATTGGTCTCTCTAAAGTCTGGATATTTTCTGGTAAAAGTGTTTGAACAACAAGGAAGACAGTGTAGAGTCTTATAATGCTTGCAATATGTTCTTATGTAAGTTTTGCTTGTACCGGTTCATACTTGTGTTTGCTTCAAACAACCTTGCTAGCCAAAGCCTTATGCCGAGAGGGAATGTTTCTCGTGCATCCAAAACCTTGAGCCAAAACTTATGCCATTTGTGTCCACCATAACTACCTACTATGTGGTATTTTTCCGCCATTCCAAAGTAAATTGCTTGCGTGCTACCTTTAAAAAATTTCATTCCTTGTCTTTGCAATACATAGCTCATGGGAAAGTAGCCTAAAAACTATTGTGGTAAAGAATATGTCGCTTATGTATCTTATTTCTTATAAGTTGCTTGTTGAGCGGTAACCATGTTTATGGGGACGCCATCAACTTGTTGCATCTTTGTTGAATATCATGTGAGTTGCTATGCATGTTCGTCTTGTCTGAAGTAAGGGAGATTTGCCATGAGTTAAATGGTTTGAGTATGCATATTGTTAGAGAAGAACATTGGGCCGCCAACCAAAGCCATGTATCATGGTGGAAGTTTCAGCTTGGACATTAATCCTCAATCTCTTATGAGAATATTACCTGTTGTTGAATGCTTAAAGCATTAAGGAGGAGTCCATTATATGTTTTCTATGTTGTCCCGGTATGGATGTCCTTAAGTTGAGATCTATCAAAATCGAGAAATCAAATGCGATCTATCTCCTTTGACCTTTGTACAGGTGGCATAGAGGTACCCCTTTGTGACACTTGGTTGAAACATATGTAATGCAATGATAATCCATGGAAGTCCAAGCTAACTAGGACAAGGTGCGGGCACTATTAGTATTCGATGCATGAGGCTTGCAACTTATAGGAGGTTTTATGCATAACACATATGAATTATTACTACCGTTGACAAAATTGTTTCCATGTTTTCAAAATAAAAAGCTCTAGCACATGAGTAATCCCTGCTTCCCTCTGCGAAGGGCCTTTCCTTTACTTTATGTTGAGTCAGTTTACCTACTTGTCTCCGTCCTAGAAGCAAACACTTGTGTCAACTATGTGCATTGATTCTTACATACTTGCTTATTTGCACTCATTATATTACTTTGTATTGACAATTATCCATGAGATATACATGTTGAAAGTTGAAAGCAACTGCTGAAACTTAAATCTTCCTTTCTGTTGCTTCAAAACCTTCTATTAAGAATCTATTGCTTTATGAGTTAACTCTTATGCAAGACTTATTGATGCTTGTTTTGAAAGTACTATTCATGAAAAGTCTTTGCTATATGATTCAGTTGTTTAGTCATTATCTTTACCATTGCTTTGAATCACTTCATTCATCTCATATTCTTTACAATAGTATTGATCAAGATTATGATAGTAGCATGTCACTTCAGAAATTATCCTTGTTATCGTTTACCTACTCGAAGGCGAGTAGGAACTAAGCTTGGGGATGCTTGATACGTCTCAAACGTATCTATAATTTCTTATGTTCCATGCTAGTTATATGACAATACTCACATGTTTTATATACACTTTATATCATTTTGATGCATTTTCCGGCACTAACCTATTAACAAGATGCCGAAGCGCCAGTTCCTGTTTTCTGCTGTTTTTGGTTTCAGAAATCCTACACAGGAAATATTCCCGGAATTGGATGAAACAAAAGCCCACGGTCTTATTTTCGACGGAGCCTTCCAGAAGTCCGAAGAGGAGACGAAGGGCGACGAGGCGGCCACACCATAGGGGGGCACGGCCCCACCCCTGGCCGCGCCGCCTTATGGGGTGGGCCCCTCGAGCGTCCCCGACTCTGCCCCTTCGCCTATATAATCTCTCCGTCGCGAAAACCCTAGTACCGAGAGCCACGATACGAGAAAAGTTCCAGAGACGCTGCCACCGTCAACCTCATCTCGGGAGGTTCTGAAGATAGCCTCCGGCACCCTGCCGGAGAGGGAAATCATCACCGGAGGGCTCTACATCACCATGCCCGCCTCCGGACTGATGCGTGAGTAGTTCATCCTTGGACTATGGGTCCATAGCAGTAGCTAGATGGTTGTCTTCTCCTCACATGCTATCATGTTTAGATCTTGTGAGCTGCCTATCATGATCAAGATCATCTATTTGTAATGCTACATGTTGTGTTTGTTGGGATCCGATGAATATGGAATACTATGTGAAGTTGATTAATGATCTATCATATATGTGTTGTTTATGATCTTGCATGCTCTCCGTTGCTAGTAGAGGCTCTGGCCAAGTTGATACTTGTGACTCCAAGAGGGAGTATTTATGCTCGATAGTGGGTTCATGCCTCCATTGAATCTGGGACAGTGACAAAAAGTTCTAAGGTTGTGGATGTGTTGTTGCCACTAGGGATAAAACATCAATGCTTTGTCTAAGGATATTTGTATTGTTTACATTACGCACAATACTTAATGCAATTGTCTGTTGTTTGCAACTTAATACTGGAAGGGGTGCGGATGCTAACCCGAAGGTGGACTTTTTAGGCATAGATGCATGCTGGATAGCGGTCTATGTTCTTTGTCGTAATGCCCTAAGTAAATCTCATAGTAGTCATCATGATATGTATGTGCATTGTTATGCTCTCTCTATTTGTCAATTGCTCAACTGTAATTTGTTCACCCAACATGCTATTTATCTTATTGGAGAGACACCACTAGTGAACTGTGGACCCCGGTCCATTCTTTTACATCTGAAATACAACCTACTGCAATCATTGTTCTCTGCTGTTCTCTGCAAACAAACATCATTCTCCACACCATACGTTTAATCCTTTGTTTACAACAACCGGTTGATACGTCTCCGACGTATCGATAATTTCTTATGTTCCATGCCACATTATTGATGATATCTACATGTTTTATACACATTATATATCGTATTTATGCATTTTTCGGCACTAACCTATTAACGAGATGCCGAAGAGCCGATTCGTTTTCTGCTGTTTTTGGTTTCAGAAATCCTAGTAAGGAAATATTCTCGGAATTGGACGAAATCAACGCCCAGGGTCCTATTTTTGCACGAAGCTTCCAGAAGACCGAAGGGGAGACGAAGTGGGGCCACGGGCCGCCGCCACACTAGGGCGGCGCGGCCTAGAGGGGGCCCGCGCGGCCCTAGCGTGTGGGCCCCCCGTGACTCTCCCGACTCCGCCCTTCCGCCTACTTAAAGCCTCCAGTCGCGAAACCCCCGATACGAGAGCCACGATACGGAAAACCTTCAAGAGACACCGCCGCCGCCAATCCCATCTCGGGGGATTCGGAGATCGCCTCCGGCACCTGCCGGAGAGGGGAATCATCTCCGGAGGACTCTTCACCGCCATGGTCGCCTCCGGAGTGATGAGTGAGTAGTTCACCCCTGGACTATGGGTCCATAGCAGTAGCTAGATGGCCGTCTTCTCCTCATGTGCTTCATTGTCGGATCTTGTGAGCTGTCTAACATGATCAAGATCATCTATCTGTAATTCTATATGTTGTGTTTGTCGGGATCCTACGGATAGAGAATACTATGTTATGTTGATTATGAATCTATTACCTATGTGTTGTTCATGATCTTGCATGCTCTCCGTTATTAGTAGATGCTCTGGCCAAGTTTTTACTCTTAACTCCAAGAGGGAGTATTTATGCTCAATAGTGGGTTCATGCCTCCATTAAATCTGGGACAGTGACGTGAAAGTTCTAAGGTTGTGGATGTCTTGTTGCCACTAGGGATAAAACATTGATGCTATGTCCGAGGATGTAGTTATTGATTACATTACGCACCATACTTAATGCAATTGTCCGTTGTTTGCAACTTAATATCTGGAAGGGGTTCGGATGATAACTCGAAGGTGGACTTTTTAGGCATAGATGCATGCTGGATAGCGGTCTATGTACTTTGTCGTAATGCCCAATTAAATCTCACAATACTCATTATATCATGCATGTGCATTGTTATGCCCTCTCTATTTGTCAATTGCCCGACTGTAATTTGTTCACCCAACATGCTATTTATCTTATGGGAGAGACACCTCTAGTGAACTGTGGACCCCGGTCCATTCATTGACATCGAATACAATCTCTCGCAATACTTGTTCTACCGTTTTTCGCAAACAATCATCATCCACACTATACATCTAATCCTTTGTTACAGACAAGCCGGTGAGATTGACAACCTCACTTGTTTCGTTGGGGCAAAGTACTTTGGTTGTGTTGTGTAGGTTCCACGTTGGCTCCGGAATCTCCGGTGTTGCGCCGCACTACATCCCGCCGCCATCAACCTTCAACGTGCTTCTTGGCTCCTCCCGGTTCGATAAACCTTGGTTTCTTTCCGAGGGAAAACTTGCCAGCTGTACGCATCATACCTTCCTCTTGGGGTTCCCAACGGACGCGTCTGTACGCGTATCAAGCATATTTTCTCGGCGCCGTTGCCGGGAGGAAAGGTAAAAGGCTCTCATACTCCGGTCCCGGGTAAGAGTACTTTTCAGGCGCCATTGTGTGAGTGTTCGAAGCTATTTCCTTTAGATCCTGCAATTGCATCTTTTTGTTTCTTGTTTACACTAGTTTGGCATAATGGACAACAATGAGCTTCTTATTCTATTTCCTGATTTAAGACATGGATGGTTTGATGCGGAAATTAAAAAACCTATGGAACATATTAGTATGAACGCTTTGAACACCATTGTTGCTAATGATATGGAAAATTCTAAGCTTGGGGAAGCTGGTTTTGATGAGCATGATCTTTTTAGTCCCCCAAGCATTGAGGAGAAAATTTACTTTGATGATACTTTGCCTCCTATTTATGATGATTATAATTCACTACAAGAGAACTGAGATACAGTGACGAAAATCCCCATGATGATGGTTCAGAACGTCACAAAATACTGTAATGTGTGACGATGTAGACCTAGCGACACAGATTCCCAAACATATGTGACGAGGACAAATTAGTCGTCACACATTACCACATTTTATGACGGTGTTGATGGATTCCATGACGAATATGGCTGGGTCACGGAAGAATCCATTTGTCGATGCATCTATTTCGTCACATAATCCCGATTGTAGCAATAGCGGTGGGATCCATATGTCAAAAAAGAAGCGAAAATGGCTTCAAGAATGTTATATTTATGCACCAAACATTGGTCCAACTTGCAAGCTCATGCAGACACATGTAAATATTTTTCTCATATCAAGAAGAAATAAAGGAAAATCACGAAACAACTACTCGTTAGGCCATCATATGAACATGCCTGAAACCCAAAAAAAGGGGAAGTTTTATAACGTGAATGGAACCTACAACCTAACCAGCACATAATTTAATTGATGAAATATTATTTGGTACATATTTGAACTGAACGAAGGATCAAAATATTTCGATTTTTTTGCAAATTGCCGCACGCACATCTTAAAATGCAAACGCCACTTGTCAACTTACCCTGATGGTCGGCCCGATCCATCCGGCACGAAGCCACGAACCAAGACCCCCGTTCCCCACTTCTCCCCGATATTGTTTTTTGAGAAGAAACAGCTCCTGGCTGCAATGTCTCTTCTGTCCTGCCGCCGTCGCCGCCCACAGGTAAGTTCTCCGTCGACTCCTCCGTGACCGGCTTCCGTCGCCTCCTCCCTCTCTCTATCCTCCCTAGTCACCCTGGCCACTCTCCTCTGCCACCACCCCAAGCCTCTGCCTCCCCTACGTCCGCCGAGAATCAGACCTGCTAATGTACCTCAGAGATCCCGCGCCACCTCGTCGAGATGTGAGGCACTTCGTGGTTCTGCCCCGTACGAGTACGCAAACAGAGGAAGCCTGGAGATCCGGCGGCGCCCTTCCTCCCCCAGACGAGCCGGCGGACGGAAGAGTTCCGGATAACTGGCAGCAGCCTCGACAGATACCAGGACGAGGCAAAACTGCTCCGACGAGTCGCGATGAGAAGCGGCTCCAGCGGCGCTGAGCAGAATCATACGGTAGCGACACCGTTTAGATTCTTCAGCGTTTCAGATCGCTTATTTGTGGCGGCATCCTCCATCTCCCTCGATCGCGGTCTCCCCGTCGGCGTCCGACCATGCCTTGGTCTTCAACGGTATGCCCTTCACCTCCTCCATCGTAGTGAAAAACTCGCTAACGACTACTGCAGGGAGTGCAAGTCCACGTCCGGCTTTGGTCACTCGTGGATCTGAAGCCAACCAGTCTCCCTCGACCGGTGCCATGTACTGTCCGCTGGTAAAAAAATGTTGCCGCAGCTGTTACTTTTAGAGACCTGAATTGTTGGTAGGCTACTAGTTCTGATACATTTACAGTTACAAAACAGTTCTAGCAAACAAACGGTGATCAACTTTTGATATACACGTAGGTTTGTGATTATCCTCTGCACTATATTTAATTTTATGCGACTTTGAATATACAACTGGGTATATGATGATGCTTCTGCTAACATTTACTGCCAGAATATGTATGCAGATATTTTAAACATTTCATCTGGTACTCTAGGTATGGTACTGCTCTTCATTACTCTAGTTGAAGATGAGCTCACTGTTTAGATCTCCTCTTCCCAAGTATTTTTTTCTATTGCTTTTGCAATATCTTACATAGATCAAATCCCGTTGTAATATGGTTATCTCTTTGAGACAAAGAGAACTATATATTGCTGTTTTTTCGAGACAACTGTTGAATTACACTTCATGCAATTTGATATTTTTAAGAATGTTAAGCGAGGATGTGATCTAACAAGTGGTTGCCTATTTTGTATCCATTCTTTTATTTAGTGAATAGGAATTCTTGTCAAGGCTCTAACCATTGTTTTCTCTTCTTTCGAATCTGCAGCTGTTAATCACACATTGTTGCCGAAGAATGTGATGGAGGAGAGAAAATAGTACAAAATAAACTAGTAGTATTCGGCATAATGTAACTCTCTTTTTATCAGATTAATTTGTCGTAGTTTGTACTCAGTATTGTGAGCTATTTACGTGGACAAGAAATGAAGCTCTCTACAACATTCGTTCGAGCTGCAATGGCTAGATGCCAAAACAGATCGCCAAGCAATATGTAAGCTTCTGCTCTCACATTATCTCTTATGATGTACCGCTGTAAGTACTAGTTAATTGTAGTATTTTATGACTTGTTGTCTTTTTCTTGTCTGAACAGCGATTCCATCTTGCAACTTATAAGTAATGCCAGATCCTCCCGTTACTTAATGTATTATAGTTTGTGCATCGTTAGGAGCTGCAGCCTGGTATTTGCTCATTTTGTTGACAGTAAAAATACAAGCATCTTCACCTAGAGTTCATACTAATATCATGTACGATCTTGTGGAGGGATGGCTGGTTTTGAATTTTGGAAGTGTACTCCAGTAATCAGCATCCTCTGAATGCATGCCAAGATATGCTTTATTTAAACATTATGTTTTAGCATAGTGTTTCATTGCATAGTCTTTCACCTTGATGTCTTATTCGTTTATGCTCTCTTGTGTGAATTTCATCATGTTTTTGCAGAGCCTGTCCATTGCATGTCTTTCTCCTAGCTGCCCAACTCTTTTCTGCTGTCATGTCAGAATTTTTATTTATCATGTGTTCTCAGCTATTAATTTTGTTGCATATTTGACATTGCCATCTAAACCTCCTGTTGTGCTGTGATGCAGTAAAGAAGTACATGAACAAGAGGGCGGTCCACAAGTGTTGCTCAGTTGTACTTGTTGCGTCGCCTCTTCGAGCATAATTAGGCTGGGCGCATCTAGGATCTAATTTCTGCTTGTAGCTCTCCATATACCACCGACCCAACTAGATTTAATTTCTAAGTTTATTGTTACAGGATTAACTAAATCTGTTCATGTATCGTTGCATGTTTCTTCAAGGATTTTGTAATTCGGTTTAGGAAGACAGTACATTCTACGATATTGATTGTCATCCTGAGTTACTATGGTAGAAGCTTGGATCGTCTTGTATTCTAACTAAACAAAATTTTACTACTATTTCAATAAAATGAATGGTCTTAAACGTGGGAATGCTACAAATAAAAATTCAAAAAATAAATTCGAAAATTAAAAATTCAAAGAATTATCAGAACTATTTCTAAAATAATTAAATGATATCACATTTGACATCATTCACATCCGTGACACTATTTTGTGACGTTTTCTGGCAATGGGGTGGGCTCCTAGGTGCTGAGATCATACATGACATCTTCCATACTCCGTGACGTTTTCTCGCGCGCCGCGTCACTAGGAAGTAATCTGTGACGGGGATTCCGTGACGATGCTTGTGACGCTCAAACTACGTCACAGAGGGATCTTCCGTGACGTGTATTGCTATTGCATGACGTTTTGAGCTCGTCACGATATATCAGATTTGTTGTAGTGATTATAGTAGTCTTTTAGTACCGCCTGTTATGGAGGATAAATTTGATTATGATTACAATATGCCTCCTATATTTGATGATGAGAATAATAATGATAGCTACTTTGTTGAATTTGCTCCTACTACAATTAATAAGAATAACTATGCTTATGTTGGGAGTAGTACTAATTTTATGCATGAGACTCATGATAAGAATGCTTTATGTGATAGTTATATTGTTGAGTTTGCTCATGATACTACTGAAAGTTATTATGAGAGAGGAAAATATGGTTGTGGAAATTTTCATGTTACTAAAACACCTCTCTATGTGCTGAAAATTTTGAAGTTACACTTGTTCTATCTTCCTATGCTTGTTACTTTGCTCCTCATGAACTTGTTTATTTACAAGATTCCTTTTCATAGGAAGCATGTTAGGCTTAAATGTGTTTTGGATTTGCCTCTTGATGCTCTCTTTTGCTTCAAATACTATTTCTTGCGAGTGCATCATTAAAACTGTTGAGCCCATCTTAATGGCTATAAAGAAAGAACTTCTTGGGAGATAACCCATGTGTTTATTTTGCTACAGTACTTTTATTTTGTATTTGAGTCTTGGAAGTTTTTACTACTGTAGCAACCTCTCCTTATCTTATTTTTATCGTATTGTTGTGCCAAGTAAAGTCTTCGATAGTAAGGTTCATACTAGATTTGGATTACTCGTGCGAAACAGCATTTCTTGTCGTCACGAATCTGGGCCTAATTCTCTGTAGGTAACTCAGAAAATTATGCCAATTTACGTGAGTGATACTCAGATATGTACGCAACTTTCATTCAATTTGGGCATTTTCATCTGAGCAAGTCTGGTGCCTCAATAAAATTCGTCTTTATGGACTGTTCTGTTTTGACAGATTCTGCCTTTTATTTCGCATTGCTTCTTTCGCTGTGTTGGGTGGATTTCTTTGTTCCATTAATGTCCAGTAGCTTTATGCAATGTCCAGAAGTGTTAAGAATGATTATGTCACCTCTGAACATGTTAATTTTTATTGTACACTAACCCTCTAATGAGTTGTTTCGAGTTTGGTGTGGAGGAAGTTTTCAAGGATCAAGAGAGGGAGATGATACAATATGATCAAGGAGAGTGAAAGCTCTAAGCTTGGGGATGCCCCGGTGGTTCACCCCTGAATATTCTAAGAAGACTCAAGCGTCTAAGCTTGGGGATGCCCAAGGCATCCCCTTTTTCATCGACAACATTATCAGGTTCCTCCCCTGAAACTATATTTTTATTCCATCACATCTTATGTACTTTGCTTGGAGCGTCGGTTTGTTTTTGTTTTTGTTTTTGTTTGAATAAAATGGATCCTAGCATTCATTGTGTGGGAGAGAGACACGCTCCGTCTGTTGCATATGGACAAATATGTCCTTAGGCTTTACTCATAGTATTCATGGCGAAGGTTGAATCTTCTTCGTTAAATTGTTATATGGTTGGAATCGGGAAATGCTACATGTAGTAATTCTAAAATGTCTTGAATAATTTGATACTTGGCAATTGTTGTGCTCATGTTTAAGCTCTTGCATCATATACTTTGCACCCATTAATGAAGAAACACATAGAGCTTGCTAAAATTTGGTTTGCATATTTGGTCTTCTAAAGTCTAGATAATTTCTAGTATTGAGTTTGAACAACAAGGAAGACGGTGTAGAGTCTTATAATGTTTACAATATGTTTTTTATGTAAGTTTTGCTGCACCGGTTCATTCTTGTGTTTGTTTCAAATAACCTTGCTAGCCTAAACCTTGCATCGAGAGGGAATACTTCTCATGCATCCAAAATCCTTGAGCCAACCACTATGCCATTTGTGTCCACCATACCTACCTACTACATGGTATTTCTCCGTCATTCCAAAGTAAATTGCTTGAGTGCTACCTTTAAAATTTCCATTCTTTACCTTTGCAATATATAGCTCATGGGACAAATAGCTTAAAAACTATTGTGGTATTGAATATGTACTTATGCACTTTATCTCTTATTAAGTTGCTTGTTGTGCGATAACCATGTTCCCGGGGACGCCATCAACTACTCTTTGTTGAATATCATGTGAGTTGCTATGCATATCCGTCTTGTCCGAAGTAAGGGAGATCTACCACTTTATTGGTTAGAGCATGCATATTGTTAGAGAAGAACATTGGGCCGCTAACTAAAGCCATGAATCATGGTGGAAGTTTCGATTTTGGACATGTATCCTCAATCTCATATGAGAACACTAATTGTTGCTACATGCTTATGCATTAAAGAGGAGTCCATTATCTGTTGTCTATGTTGTCCCGGTATGGATGTATAAGTTGAGAATAATCAAAAGCGAGAAATCCAAAATGCGAGCTTTCTCCTTAGACCTTTCTACAGGCGGCATGGAGGTACCCCTTTGTGACACTTGGTTAAAACATGTGTATTGCGATGATCCCGGTAGTCCGAGCTAATTAGGACAAGGTGCGAGCACTATTAGTATACTATGCATGAGGCTTGCAACTTGTAAGATATAATTTACATGATACATATGCTTTATTACTACCGTTGACAAAATTGTTTCTTGTTTTCAAAACCAAAGCTCTAGCACAAATATAGCAATCGATGCTTTCCTCTTTGAAGGACCTTTCTTTTACTTTTATGTTGAGTCGGTTCACCTATCTCTCTCCACCTCAAGAAGCAAACACTTGTGTGAACTGTGCATTGATTCCTACATACTTGCATATTGCACTTGTTATATTACTCTATGTTGACAATATCCATAAGATATACATGTTATAAGTTGAAAGCAACCGCTGAAACTTAATCTTCCTTTGTGTTGCTTCAATACCTTTACTTTGATTTATTGCTTTATGAGTTAACTCTTATGCAAGACTTATTGATGCTTGTCTTTAAGTACTATTCATGAAAAGTCTTTGCTTTATGATTCATTTGTTTACTCATGTCATTACCATTGTTTTGATCGCTGCATTCATTACATATGCTTACAATAGTATGATCAAGGTTATGATGGCATGTCACTCCAGAAATTATCTTTGTTATCGTTTACTGCTCGGGACGAGCAGGAACTAAGCTTGGGGATGTCGATACGTCTCGACGTATCGATAATTTCTTATGTTCCATGCCACATTATTGATGATATCTACATGTTTTATACACATTATATGTCGTATTTATGCATTTTCCGGAACTAACCTATTAACGAGATGCCGAAGAGCCGATTCTTTGTTTTCTGCTGTTTTTGGTTTCAGAAATCCTAGTAAGGAAATATTCTCGGAATTGGACGAAATCAACGCCCAGGGTCCTATTTTTGCACGAAGCTTCCAGAAGACCGAAGGGGAGACGAACTAGGGCCACGGGGCGCCGCCACACTAGGGCAGCGCGGCCTAGAGGGGGCCCGCGTGGCCCTAGCGTGTGGGGCCCCCGTGACTCTCCCGACTCCGCCCTTCCGCCTACTTAAAGCCTCCTTCGCGAAACCCCCAGTACCGAGAGCCACGATACGGAAAACCTTCCAGAGACGCCGCCGCCGCCAATCCCATCTCGGGGGATTCAGGAGATCGCCTCCGGCACCCTGCCGGAGAGGGGAATCATCTCCCGGAGGACTCTTCACCGCCATGGTCACCTCCGGAGTGATGAGTGAGTAGTTCACCCCCGGACTATGGGTCCATAGCGGTAGCTAGATGGTCGTCTTCTCCTCATGTGCTTCATTGTCGGATCTTGTGAGCTGCCTAACATGATCAAGATCATCTATCTGTAATTTCTATATGTTGTGTTTGTCGGGATCCGATGGATAGAGAATACTATGTTATGTTGATTATCAATCTATTACCTATGTGTTGTTTATGATCTTGCATGCTCTCCGTTATTAGTAGAGGCTCGACCAAGTTTTTACTCTTAACTCCAAGAGGGAGTATTTATGCTCGATAGTGGGTTCATGCCTCCATTAAATGCGGGACGGTGATGAGAAAGTTCTAAGGTGTTGGATGTGTTGTTGCCACTAGGGATAAAACATTGATGCTATGTCCGAGGATGTAGTTATTGATTACATTACGCACCATACTTAATGCAATTGTCTGTTGTTTGCAACTTAATACTGGAAGGGGTTCGGATGATAACTCTGAAGGTGGACTTTTTAGGCATAGATGCATGCTTTGGATAGCGGTCTATGTACTTTGTCGTAATGCCCAATTAAATCTCACAATACTCATTATATCATGTATGTGCATTGTTATGCCCTCTCTATTTGTCAATTGCCCGATCGTAATTTGTTCACCCAACATGCTATTTATCTTATGGGAGAGACACCTCTAGTGAGCTGTGGACCCCGGTCCATTCTTTTATATCGAATACAATCTATCGCAATACTTGTTCTACTATTTTCTCGCAAACAATCATCATCCACACTATACATCTAATCCTTTGTTACAGCAAGCCGGTGAGATTGACAACCTCACTCGTTTCGTTGGGGTAAAGTACTTTGGTTGTGTTGTGCAGGTTCCACGTTGGCGCCGGAATCTCAGGTGTTGCGCCGCACTACATCCCGCCGCCATCAACCTTCAACGTGCTTCTTGGCTCCTCCTGGTTCGATAAACCTTGTTTTCTTTCTGAGGGAAAACTTGCCGCTGTACGCATCACACCTTCCTCTTGGGGTTCCCAACGGACGCGTGCTGTACGCGTATCACCGGTGAGATTGACAACCTCACTGTTAAGTTGGGGCAAAGTATTTTGATTGTGTTGTGCAGGTTCCACGTTGGCGCCGGAATCCCTGGTGTTGCGCCGCACTACACTCCTTCACCAACAACCTTCACGTGGCCTTCATCTCCTACTAGTTCGATAACCTTGGTTTCTTACTGAGGGAAAACTTGTTGCTGTACGCATCACACCTTCCTCTTGGGGTTCCCAATGGACGTGTGCTTTACCGTCACAAGCAGCACCCTAGTTCTCATGATTTGCACACCCCCGTGCATCGATATCGCCTTTTCCGTTTTGCGAAAAAATAGAAAATGGTAGAAAATTCAAAAAGTAAAATCTTTCGAGATGGCTATGTGTTATGTCATCTAGTTTGAAGGAAAATTAACAAACATAAATTTTGATATATTATGAAAAATTATGTCATGTCTCGGTAAAACGGCTTTTCTGGTTGCATACCCCTCTGATTAAAAAGTTTTTTATATTAAAATTTATTTACGCAGAATTTAACATCCGACAAAAATTCAAATCTGAAAAAATGCACCCTTCTTCATCTTATCTCCTCCTCCTCTTCCTCTTCTCTACCTTATATCTCCTCCTTTTTCACTTCTCCACCTTCTTCTCTCCTCCTCTTGCAGTTCTCCACCTTTTCTTCTACATCCTCTTCCACTTCTCCACCTTCTCCTCTACATCCTCTTCCACTTCCCCACTTTCTTGCTAAAGATGAGCAGCACCTCCGACGACCACCTCCTCTCCAGCGACGACCACCGCCTCCTCTCCCGCGATCACACCTCCTCTCTGTTGAGCACCTCCGATGCCCTGCTCCTCCGCCCACATCCGACGCCTACAACTCCCTCCGAGGCCCTGCTCCGCCAGCGTCGATGCTCCGGTCAGGCGACCTTCTCCTCTCGTAGATCTCGTCAATGCCATGGACTTGATTGCTTTCTTTTGTTTTTAGGGTGTTTTATGTAAAATCACGTGGACAGTTGGGCGCTGGTGCCAACTTCATTTTAAACTGCAAAAGGCATATACTAGCAGCGGGCCAAAAACACGCACACGACTATAGTAATGGTAGCGTGTCAAGGTGGACACGCGACTGGTACCTGGACTACCGATCGCATGCGAAGTGGGAACGCGACTGGTAGTGAATACCACTGGCGAGGTACCAGTCGCGGGCGAGGGCCCACGACTGGTAGCCAAAATTGACACGCGACTAGTATGATTTTCTATAGTAGTTTCTAGAGCTTTATGGTAGCCCGGTTAATACACTAATACTTGTTATATCCAACTAACCAACAAACTTTAAAGTCCACGTTGAGTTTTTGTCACCTTCATACTTGATGATGAGCATGGGTTAAGCTTGGAGATGTTGGTGCATGTAAAATGCATACATGCACTTTGTAGTTTGTCGATGCATGTAAAATGCATGCATGAACTTTGTAGTTTGTTAACACATATTCCCACATATTTGCAACATATATGATGTTATATCCATGTGTTTTATATTGATTTTTGAGGATTTACAAATGATTCCTTTATTTTGGCTATAACCCTGCAGGACAGGAACCCCATTTTATGTATTTTTTAGCTTTCACAGACCTAAACAAAGTCAAATGGATCTAAATCTACCCCTAGTTTGGTCCTAAGTGTTGGGATACAACTATCAATATTCACGAAACACACAACAATATTGCAAATATCTCAGACCTACATCCTTAAAGTGGTGCGTTATAATAGCCAGTGAGAAGTGGTTGACCAGTCAACATGTTGCTCACGATCAACGCACACTACTATGTGCCTCCCTTGCTCAACACGACATTACTGTGCGCCAGGCTTGTTGGTCGCCGGGAATGCTCATGATAGTTGTATTTATCCGCTGGTATGCAATCAACCACGGTGAAAATTTGTGCGTTGGCCTTCTTAGTCGTTGGAAATGCTCATTCGTCGGTGAAAATATATTTACACGCAACTATAGGTTGTACCCATCCAAAAAAGCGCCGAGTAAGGGAGCCTTTTTTTTGTAGTGAGGGAGTACTATATTTTTCTTGCACTAGATGGATACATTATTTCAACAAACTATTTATAGATATTTATGAACATTCTAGCAAACCAACCAACATTTAAGCCCCAGTCAAATACATAGACATTCCTGCCACAAAAATATCCATTGAGGCGGATAGCACGAACATGATTTTTCATATATTTGCTTTATTTGGGATGAAGATATTTACCTTCAGTAGTTCAACTCATTCTTACAAAGATGGGGACAAACAGAAAATAGATAGACGAGCCTGAGTGAAATGTGCATTATGACAGAGCAGTGTGCAGGCAAAAATTAGATTTCTTGTTTTGCATATATTTAATTTTTTCAATAAAAATATTTACCTTAATTTATTTTGTACTACTGAAGATTACTTAACTCGCCCGTGGATGCGGCCAAATAGAAAACAGAGAGGATTAGTCAAATGTGCATTATGTGGTACGTGTTTGGCTTTATCCCTGCAGCTACAGCGTAGCGTGGCAAGCAAATTGAACCACTAGTGTTCGTGTTCTTTAAAGAAAAAGTAGAGAAAAGAGGAGCATAGTAGCTAGCAACTAAACGCGTGGCAATTGCCAATGCGAGCTTCAGCGGTAGATGCGTTTTCTCGTTGAAGGTGGCGGACATATTAATTTAGACGACGGAAAGTTTTTCATAGGTTCGATTCTTCCGTATGTAAATATTAGTCCACATTGATCCTAACTTTTTACTGAAATGTCCTCAATGAATAGAAAAATTCAAGTCCCATTTTCTTATTGTTTGAAGGACCGATTGTGAAATTCAATGAAATTAGTCTATAGACTAAAAATATATTTCTTCTGGATGTCAAACATAATATAGAGGAAGATGAAGACAATGATAGCTAGGGATTAATCAAATGACTTGACAAAAGTAAATATTATTGTATCTAAAAAATGTTAGAGCGAGCACCCAGAAGCTAGACAAATTTAGAATAAGAGTGAATTCACGGATATAAGGTGAACGCAATATCCATGTACTCGCTCCTTGCCGAACAAATATTGTGCGTATAAGTTCAAACCCCCACACCAAGAAGGAAGTTTAGACATTTTTTCCCCAAACCCACATGCCAAGAAGAAATTTTAGACATTTTTGCCCCTCACAATATCAACTCTATTATTCCTATGGTTAACCTATAATGATCTCAAGTCATTGTTGGTCTTCCAAGTCGTTGCATCATAATTGTTTCTCATTATATTCATCTTTCTTGACATATCGATGTTATTGTCATGTCCTCCTATGTTTCCGGTGAAGGGTATTGTAAACTATTTTTTCGCGACATGCGTTCTAATCCATTCGCGACCTCCTCCTTCGTCTTGCATGTAGTTCCAACGTCCCTCGCCATGTTTGACCATTCTAACTAAACTCATTAACAATGATCTCACAGGTTGACCTCGCGGGGAAGACAAAAGCCAAAGGAAAAAAAGAGAGAAGGAAATCGACTAAGATGACATGAAAAACAATTCAGGCAACAAAATAAATAACATCAACTTGTGCTAAAAAAACGGTTAAACCTAAACCAGGCTTTCCAACTCCTATTCCAACTGTACTATACCACGCTTTCCATTCCAGCCCTCCGAATTTACAGCTATGCGGAAACGCCCTCTGCATTTGCAGCATTTTCGTTTATTTTTTGACAAAGCTGACCTCCAAGAAATCCCACGACGCGTCCTCCTTTCACTCCTCCCCTACCCTCTCTCGCCATGGCCGGCCGCCTCCTCCTCGCTCCTCTCCTCCTCCTCCTGCTCCTCCAGCCCTCCGCGCCTTCGCAGGGGCACGCGCCTCCGGTCGCGACTGCGGCGGCGCGCTCTGGTCGGTGCCCGAGGCCGGAGGAGGAGGCGCTGCCGCCGTTCGTCGCCTGGCTCCGGCGAACCTGCCGCGGCACGACGGAGGGACACCCGGCCGAGGAGGTGCGTGTCTCCGACCCTAGCTCCAGGCTGGTGGCTGCCTAAGATTGCTTGGCCATAAATTTTTTGGTTTTTTTTGGGTCTGCGTGCGCATTTATTGTGCGAATGAATAGGGAGATTCGTCCGCACAGTTCTTCGTGGATCTCGCTTCTCCATCTGTCGCGAGTTCCCGTTTCTGCGTCGATTTTCCTGTGGGTTGCTCTCATGATTTAGTACCCAGTTCCTGAATCCTGATGCTATTTTGGGGAGCTCTTGATGGGATTCCGTTCTATCCTTTTGATTTGGTAGACGATTCTCCTTCCGTTTCATTTCTTGGGAAAGTAAACCGTTTTTACTTGTGGTTAGCAATTGGTCAACGCACAAGTATGAAGGTTCTGTTCGGTGGCTAGCTTAGGCTCTTATCCTGCATAAATCAGCTTTTTTTCACAAATATTGCACTCGAAATGAAGTTGTTTGGAATCTGTTGGCATCTTTCAGTGGTTCAAGCCTTCAGGGTGCCAATTTCCGGGCGATTCAGCTAGATTTCGCGTTTTTTGTGTGTCAATGTGTCATTGAGTGGATTACTATCCTTTTTCTGCAACTTATTATTATGCTTATGGTACTAGTGCTCAGCAGCTCATTCAAAACGACTGGAACCTCATGTATCAGTGAATTAGAACGTAAAAAAATATCATTGAGAATTTGAGATGCTTGCATTCATATAGCTCTGGTTACTGAACATGATTGCTACTTAAAATTGGACGGTGGTAACATTTGCTTTGAGGTCTGGGCTAAGCATTTTAAATGTATCAAGGAACTAAGCCTACTCATGAAGTAAGGAGGATACAAATGATAGGCCAATATGATCGATAAGGCATATCAGTTCAATCTGCTGTATTGCGGGATAATATGAAACGTAGACTCCAGAATTAGCTGCTTATGAAGCTGGGTCTGTTGGGCTGTGTGGTGCTTAATATGAACAACACCTTTGTAAACCTTGCAGGTTAATGGGGAGGAACTTATCAAAGAGTTGGGTGAAAAGGCGGAGTACACTGCCATCCTCTTCTATGCATCATGGTGCCCTTTCTCTCAGAGTGTGAGACCGACCTTCGATGATCTTAGCTCAATGTATCCGCAGGTTAAGCACTTGGCTGTAGAACAGTCAAATGTCATGCCAGCGTAAGACCCTTATGCTTAGTGGTGTTCCTGTTATCCTTCTTAGCAATTAATATGACTGACGGCCTTAACTGATATTTTCTTGGTTACATGATTTGCAGAGTTCTATCAAGATATGGTGTCCGGAGCCTTCCTACTATAGTAATCGCTCATGATCCATATGTGTTTTGGCCTCTTGTTCCTAAAGATCTCAACTCACTGCTCGACTTTTACATTGATGTTACTGGTAGGCTTCTCAGTATTCATCGTGCATTTATATCTGAGCTGTAGCCCTGATATACTTAACTGAGAAGCCAACTAATGGATTGTTTGATACACACTATTGTAGTATGACATATTAACCAACTTGCTAAGCAGCCTGTGAGCTCCAATGTCACAACTTGAAAGACAGGAATAATAGTTCAGAACTTCAGATAAAAGATGGGCGCAATTATTATATGTGTATGGCAACCATAATTCTATGGAGGAAAGATGGCAATAACGCTTCTGTGGAAGTTATATCCACAGATGCAGTTACCATCATTTTTCTGTAGCCTAAATAGTATGATTGTTAGATCAGATATTGTAGTCATTAGTTGGCCATTTGAAGAGGAAACTGGAAATTGTGTGATTGTACTCTTATCGTGTCTTAACAAGGAATTTTTTTCGATGCAGAACAAGAACCAGTTGCATATCTTGGTCCACGTAAGTGGAACACGACTGCAGAAAGCCCACAATATGCGAAGCTTTGGAATGGCTCATTCAGCGAATCTGTGAAGAGGGAGCCCTACCTAGCATTCAGCATAGTCTTCATTTGCCTAAGGATATTCCTGTTCTTCTTCCCGAAATGCTTCGCCTGTGTCAAAGGCATGTGGACCCAGTACTTCCGACATGCCAACCTTGGAGTCCTTGCCAAATTGGCTCAGCTGCTCGAATGTGTGCCTCAAGCTGTGGATGTAAGGAAGATGTGGAGCAAATGGAGGCTCATGGTTGGAGCCATGAACACCAGGGTATGGGCATCATCACTAGCTTCTGTGTCTCTTGGTGGGCAATCTTCTCCCCGAGCTGCTGGGTTGAATTGAATGTTTCGATTTTAACATGAAACGGAAGAGCACGTGGACTGTTTGAATTGCGCTGGTTGTAGAAGCTCTTGTAACTCACATGAACATGTAGTGATACATCTTGTCTGTAGCATGTAAATCTTAGGATACTATTGAGCCTTTGTAGTTCACACTGTAACATTAGTCATGAGTACCCATTGTCAGAGTTTTGAGCAGCTGGAGACACAACATAAGCCCTTGCACTATTTTTAAACATGTAACCTGCTATTGAAGTATTTCCATCTGTCTTGTACTAATAAAAAGTGAAGACATTTCAGCATCTGTTTCCATGTAGTACTAGTAGATAGGACAATTTTCGCGCTGAAACCGGCCCCGGATCCGTTTTAAGGTATCTATATCCGGTTTTAAAGAATCCGGTAGATAAGGATGTCCGGGAAGTGGTGGTCTGGATGTTGTATAGGATATGAAATAGCATATAGCATGCACATATGGATTATCCGGAATTTAATTAGGATAATCCGAAGGTATTAAACCGGATAATCTGATTTTTTTAGTCAAAACCCAAAGCATTTCGTGAGCATGTTTAGCTCTAAATTTCTATCAATGCTTGAGTTTTAGCGTAAATTGTGGCTCTCTTTTTCTAGACTGCAAGACTGAAGCAAGATTTGCGAAACTATAAATATCTATCGATGAGAGCATATATCCGACTAATTCCATTTTCGGTCTGAATCCGCCCCAGTTCCGATTCAAATCCATAGTTCGGTATATCCGCATTCAAATCCAAAACCGGTCACTATCCACCTTGATCTGAATTCGAGAAAAATATATGGTAAAAAATATAGTATGAGAAAATTCCGATCTGATCCGTTTACACCCCTAAGTACCAGCTGTGAGGGTACATTGCTCCTATGTGTGGTTTTGGTAATTAATGGCAACCCCAATGGACAAATGTTTCATTAAGTTTATATGAAGAAATATTTCATAGGTACTACTCGTAGTCCATGTGTTGGATTCAAGTATGGATGACATGAAGATAAAAGATATACCTCGAGTATTGGCATCAAGATCATCGATTTTAAGACATATATGTTGTATGATTAAGAAGAAGAAAAGAAGATGGAGTTCTTATGTGGAACTCAACATTAGCAAACATTAGCAATGCTCTAGCTTATGTGTTAAGCAATAAATGATCAAGATCTTGAGTGGTTGATTCCAAGTGAAGAATTCAAGATATCGCTCTAAGTCGGTGTCATGATAGTCTCATGAGTTGAGCTATGGTTGACTAAGATTTAGAGCATGCAAATAAATGAAGAGTTCTTTATACACCTCAGGATAGTATGATAGAGCGTGAGAAGATAAAAGGTTGACCAATACAAAAAGTGAAGAATAGATTCAAGTTTAATCAACACATAAAGCATGAAGAATATGCCACGTGAAGTCATGTGGTATGGTAAGCCTTGTCAATTATGCTTTATGAACTAACCCATCATGTATGTGTCCTTGTGTTGTCTATGTGGGTTAGATATCTTTTCACGGGCATGCATCAAAAGTGAGATCTCATATATCCCATGAGAGGATAACATCAAGTGGTGATTATCATCAAGGTTGAGTTGGGCAAGTTCAAGTTGAGCATCTCAAGAGGATCATATGCTTGAATCTTGTTGTCCATTTGGCGATAATGGACATGTGAAGATGTGCTTAATGAAGTTATCCCATATTGGCGTATGGGGAGCAAATTATGTATCTTCACGAAGCAACAATGATCTAGTGAGGCTTTCCGGCTTGAATGAAGCATGAAGCATCATCATCAAGATCAAGAGGAATACGCAAGGCAAAGGTATGGCCTTGCTAGGTTTTTCTTTTACAGGTCTCAAGGTGGTTGTTGGGAGACCGGGTTATAGGATAGATAGCCGCACTATAAGAGGGGCTTTCGGTTAGGGTAACTTGATCACATCGTCCTAGGGACCTTAACCCTTTGCATGCTTTGCATTCCATAAATCTTGTTGATTCTTGGTGTTTCTCTGTGTGAGGTTCTTGAGCTTGTTGCTAACTTTACAACAAGTCCAAGTTCATCGAAAACGGAATCCATATGCATCCTCTATTGCGTATTCGAGTTTGAAAGTTTTCCGGTGTCTCTTTTATAGATAGGTCAAAACTTTCATCTTGTGGTTTTTACTCCGTGGGTGGACAATGATGTTTCTATGCATAAAGTTGTAGGGCTTACTGTTCTGATTCCAACAAGCCCAAGGTCATCGAAATTGGAGTCCGGATGCAAAAGTTATCACGATTTTTGTAAAACATGTTTTCCTGCTCGCCCGGTGCCTCGCCCGGCGTGACCAGCCGCCCCACCGGCCCACCCGGCACCACTCCCGCCGGCGCCGGTTGTCTCACCGGCTCGCCCGGCACAGACCGGCTCCCACACCGGTGCCAACTGGATGCATTCCAGGGGCTCTCAGGGTCGCTCGGCATCTCGCCCGGTTTCCGCCGGGCTGGCCTGGTGCCACGCCCGGCGTGACAGGCTCTCCCACCAGGCAGCCCGGTGCTTGGCCCGGCGTGACGGCCCTCCCACCAGGTTGCACGAAAAACTCCCAAATCTGCCCCAAACGGTCATATTTCTTTTGTCTATAAAAAGGGCTTCTTCCCCGACAATTTGCTAGGATTCTTGAGCATATTTTTTTACCACCATTGTTGAACCTCTTGAGCTTGCTTCCTCTCCTTTTCCCTCCTACGATTCTTGCATATTCTTGGGGGATTTGAAAGAGGAGATCTAGATCTACAACCTCCTCCAATCCATTCCTCCTCTAAGTGAGGGGAACTCTTGGGATCTAGATCTTGGAGTTATTTGTTGATTTCCTCCATTGTTCTTCCTCTCTAATCTCATCCTAGCATGTGTTGCTTTGGTAGGATTTCAGCGTGAAGGATTTGAACACCTTTGGTGTTCTTGCTTTGCATCATTGCATAGTGTTGAGCTCTCCACCATGATTAGTTCGAGTAAGAGACCGTGAGCTTGTTACTCTTGGAGGGTGACCTCCTAGTTAGTTTGGTTGGTGTCCCGATGACCTCTTCGTGGAAGGTTATGAAGGGGCCCGGGGCTTCTCCTCATCCCCGGAGTGGAGGAAAATCTAACCATAATGAAAGGGGCTATTCCTTCATAGGATAGGCTCGGAGAAGAAGGTGAGCCTTCGTGGCGTTGGGAAATCCTTCGTGGGATCTTCACCTCTCCAAACGTGACGTACCTTCTTGCAAAGGAAAGGAACACGTACGGGAATACATCTTCGTCTCCACGTGCCTCGGTTATTTCTATACCCGAGTTTTCTTTCTTTCCCTTGTGATAGCCATCGAGGTTGAAGTATTTATTATATCTTGCTATCACTTGTTCATATATATATATATATTGTGCCTATCTTGCTTAGCTCTAGTTTTTGCTATCACACTTAGTTGAGTCTAGCATATTTAGGGTTTGTGCTTGTAAAATAAACATTAGTTTAATTCCGCATTCTTACAAGCCAAATCCGTAAGAGTTTTTAAATGCCTATTCACCCCCCTTTCTAGGCGACATCTCGTCCTTTCAATTGGTATCAAAGCAAGATCTCTCCTTGTTTAAGGTTTCACCGCCTTGAGAGTAAAGACGCCGGCTAGAAATATAGTGCACAATGACACAATTATCTTTGATGGCACAAATTATCTTTTGTGGAGAAATCGCTTGCTTTGTAATCTTTGGACCTTGTGTCCAAATATAGAGCGATTTCTAGATGTAGGTTTTTCTCCTCCGATGCATCCTCAAAATCTATCTTTAGAGGATGAGAAAAATTTACATCTTGAAGCTCAAGTATCTAATGAGCTTTTATTTTCCTTGAGACCAGATTTTCATAGGTTCTTGATATTTATAAAGCGAAAGTCGTCTCATGAGATGTTCAAGTTGGGGGGCTTATTCCTCATCTGGTTGAGGGGGGCATCTCTATATTACAATATGCAGATGATACAATTCTTTTTTTGGAGCATGACCTCTTGAAAGCGGTTAATATGAAACTAATATTATGTTTGTTTGAAGAGCTCTCGGGACTTAAAATAAATTTCCACAAAAGTGAGATTTTTTGTTGTGGTAAGGCAAAGGATGAAGTTGATCAGCACAAGAATTTTTTTGGATGCGATGCTGGTTCTTTACCTTTTCGGTACTTAGGTATTCCTATCCATTATAAAAAAAAAACTCAGAAATTCTGATTGGTATCCAGTGGAGACCCGATTTGAAAGCAAATTGGGATGCTTGAAGGGCAAATTACTATCCTATAGGGATAGACTGGTTCTTATCAATTCAATTTTGACAAGCTTACCTATGTTTATGTTGTCATTTCTAGAGATACCTGTGGGGGTAAGAAAAAGTCTGGACTTCTACAGGTCGAGATTTTTTTGGCAGTCCAATGGAAAAAAAGAGAAAATATAGACTTACAAAATGAAATATTGTCTGCCAACCCAAAGATCAAGAAGGATTAGGGATTGAGGTTCTCGAACTCAAAAATAGATGTTTATTGAGTAAGTGGCTTTATAAACTTCTTAATGAGGAAGGGGTGTGGCAAGAACTGCTACATAATAAATACCTAAGACAAAAAACCATCTTTATATAGTATTGTGCATCACAAGAATGTAACGGTAGCCCATGTGTTAGCTCAAACACCTCTGAATATCAGTTTTCGAAGGTTGTTGGTGGATAATAAATGGACTTTGTGGTCACAGTTATGCCAAAAACTTATGATGGTTCATCTAAATGACAAAATGGATCGTTTTGTTTTGAGTTTGACAACTAATGGCTTGTTTACGGTGAAATCTATGTATGGAGATCTTATGAATGACCACACACCTTTCTTGAGAAAATACCTATGAAAAGTTAAAGTTCCACTTAAGATTAAAAAATTTATGTGGTTTTTGAATAATAAGGTTTTGCTTACTAAAGATAATTTAGCTAAACGTCGATGGAATGGGTGTACGAAGTGTGTTTTTTCGGAGAGCAGGAGACTATTGAACACCTCTTCATAACTTGTCCTTTAGCTAAACTACTTTGGCGTACGGTCACTTTCACTTTTGATCTTCCACCTCCAACCAATATTACGAATATGTGTGACAACCCACCTTTTGGTGACTTGATTTAAAATTTTGGAATACAAATCTTTGGGCCAACAAAAACTTTTTCTATCATTAAAAATTTCATGCATATAGTTACTCTTGCATTGGTTGTAGGATAGGTGTGTGTATGTTCTTGTGAATATTCCAATTGTGTGCCCATCACTAGAAATCCTAAAACCCTTTTTTGTACTTGTGAACCTTTTTATTTCTGGTTTGAATTAAGTAAACCATGACACACACCCTTATGCTTGCGATCATGATCTTCCAAGATCATAATTCCCTTAAAGTTTCCTCCACACTTTCTTTTTAATCTTTTTCTCAAACGATATTCTGAAATTTTCCCTAGCCTTGTGCAACTTACCTCATCTCTTTTTCATCATTGACTCGACCCATCTCACATGGGGTTGACCAGGCCATGATCCAAAGAAGTTTAACTTGAGCAAGAAATGGTCACATAGACCATATGCTAATCATTTTGCTTTTCCTCTTTCTTCTTCCTTCTATTCTTTTTTTTTCTGCTTAACCATCCCTCTCTCTACCCACTCACTCACCACATTTCTGCACTTGCATGTGACTGCCCATCGAGAGAGTGAGAAGGAATTAGAGAGAGAGATAGGGCCGGGGCTTGTTGGATGGCCATGCATCGCATGTGACCATGCCAACCATGTACTGCCAAGATTGGAAGCTTGCACGACTGCAGCACTCCCTCCTGCAGTTCCCTACCCTCCCTAGCTTCCCTCCTGTCCCTCCCTATCTCCCTAATCATCCTCTCCCGTCACCTCCCTCCGTTGGACACACACGCACGGAGACACTCCTCTCCCTTCTCTCTGCCGAGCGTGCACATGAGGCCAACGAGTTGTCGACGCTCCACTGCACGTTTACTTTCCCTCCTAAACCCGCCAGACACCCCTACCCTCGCTCACCCTCGCTGAACCGCCGCGGTGATCACCTGTGGTGACCGTGCACGTCTGCACGGGCACGGCCACGGTGGCCACCTCACCCTCTCACTCCGGTGGACTGGGACATGGAGACGCGCATGGCAGCACGTTCACGGGCCTCAGAAGCAGACGCTCCGCCGATCTCTCCCCTCACACTGCACGCACACGACCGAGCCCCGCCGCGAGACTTCCGTCGAACAGATGGCGGCAGCGACTGGACGCGACCGTGTACGTCTGTCCCTCGCGCCCCGACGCACACCTCCCTCCAAAACCCGTCACCGTGTCTCCGACGCGTAGCCTCGCCGCCCAGCTCGTCCAATAAGCTGCTGCCGCCGCCCAGTCATTCCCGCCAAGGCGCGGTGCACCGTGCACCGCCCGGCGCGGTATAAAGCGACGCAGTACCCCTCCGCTCCAACCACTTCGCCACCAGAACCTCCTTCCACCTCCATACCACCTCCCTTGAGGAGAGGAACTCCTCTCCTCCCTGCTTGCCGCGCCATTGCTCGCCGTGCTGCAAGCCGGTGAAGGTTGCCGACGCGGAAACCCCGCTGTTTCTTCCCTTCCCCTTACTCCCTGGATGCTCACGACCTACCTTGTACTCATGCACACCACACCTTCTTCCAGGGACCCCTGTAGACGCCGCCGTGACGAGCAGCGGATCCGGCGCCGTCGACGTCAACCACTCCGACCCGCGCTGTTTTCGTCGCCACCACCACCGTTCGGTAGCCCCTGCTCCACTGCCTCGAACGCGCCCCAACCCGCCGTCGACAGAGCCCCGAGGTGAGCGCCCTAGCCCCCGCCAACTTCCAGGGTTTCCTGTACGTCGTCCGCGACGTGAGGAAGGAGAAGGGAGCAGCACCGTTGGATCTCATCCAACGGTTGCATGCGCTCCAGACGCGGGCCCGCGCGCCAGCTCGGACGCCACGTCCTCCTCCGTTTAAAACGCGGCTCCCGCGCGTCTCTGTCGCTGCTGGGCTAGCCCGCAGCCCAATTTGGCCGTCCCCTTCAATTCCGGCCCGTCTCGCTTTTCCTTTATTTCGGTTTAATACCTCCGGTAAATAGCTCGAGTAGGTTTTGAAATGTTGTAAATTCCTCGACTGTTCAAATTTGTTGATTCAAATTCCTAGGTGCTCACAAATGAAATCTCTACCATAAATAAATGCATGCATGTGATTTAGTGCTGTAAATGTGTGTCTGGAAAATACAAACCTAAAAAGTATCTGATTGTGTAATTTATTCGGTGTGTGATATTTATGCAACCTTTCTGCATGAGGTCAATTTGGTTGTGAAGTGTATGTAGATAGCTTCATTTTGGCACTAGTCCCACATGCAGGAGCTTCCTGGATTTTAATTGTTTTAGAAAACAAGATCTGTCCAGAGAGCCAGTAAATGATTTTTAATTTGAAAAATATTACAGATTTTGAAACAAACCCAAGTGCTACTGTTAGATATATCTATAGAGTAATTTTGTGCCAAGGGAAATATTTTTAAGAGTTATATTTTAATTTAAAGAATTTAATTACTGAAACAGTATACCTTTTCAGTATTTGATTTTTATAAAATCATTTACAAATCAGAAAAATACCAAACCAGTGGGGTTAGTTCACATTTAGTATCACCTATCCAGGGGTATGATTGGTGTTGGTTGGTGATTCCCTGATACTGGTGTGCCTGGTTGTTTGTATGCTCTGGTTTCTGCCTTAGTTAATTTACCTAGGTCATTTAAAAGTTTATTTGCATGTGATTCTTGTGCATGTGTACTCTACATGTTATTAGCTTTCAGTAGGTATGCTGCATGCATTTTTATGGCATACAGAAAGATTTAGACCATTTAAATGGTTCCTAAGTCAATTCTGGTATTGCAAAAATCATATCTTTTGTTTTAAAAATCATAAATGGGTGAAACCACTTTCAGTAGCTTGCATTAGTAAACCTTTACATACTGTAATTTTCCCAAATTTTTGTGTGAATTATTCTGGTGTGGTTGGTTGATTTGGTGTGGCTTGTTTCTTTTATTTTTGCGACGTTAGATTCGAACACCGCCGGAAACGAAGGAGGAGGAGACTTTGGAGGGATTGAAGAGGAAGACCAGGGGCACTTTGCTGATCAAGGCAAGCCACCTCTTGATGCATCTCTGATCCTATATATCTTACTCTTGCATTATTGCAGGTTTTATAAAGTGCGTGTCTTTTTATTTTCATTTCGGTGGTTAGTGCCACCCGGAGTTTTATTAATCCACCCTTAGGGTGCAGCCCTCGTTGGTACCTACTGAACACATCTCTATTAGTGATATGGTGCTTATCACCTTGTCATCCTTGTCACCATTTTTCGAAGAAGAATTGGACTATAGGTTGGGAGCCCTGGAAAAATGGTTACGAAAATGTTTTCCCGAAAAGAAGTTTTTCAAAAACCTTGGTA
>NC_061512.1:67998956-68032934 GCF_022539505.1 Lolium rigidum | reverse complement strand
TTGTAATAGGAAGTGTTGTTTGTAAATCGTGCGGGATGAGTTAGAAACCGTCCCGGACTCTGTAACTTGCACAAAACGAAACCCTCGGCTCCACCTCTTATATAAAGGGGGAGTCGAGGGACGAGGAGATCATCGAATCATTGTCTGCAAAACCTAGTTTTCATAATCGTCGAGTACTTTTCGGCTGAAACCTTCGAGATTTACTTGCCCTCTACTTCTAACTAAACCCTAGCCTACAATCCATAGGCATTGATAAGTTAATCCCTTGTCAATGGGGTTGCCCTGCCCAAGTGTGAGTCTATCCAATGAAAAATGTTTATGAAAAGGAGATTTGCTGGAGGCAAGTGGAGAAAAGAAAATGTTTTCGAAAACTTTAGCGCCTAAGTACTCACCCGGACCGAAAGACAAGTGCAACCACATTACCCCAAAGTGGGCACGGGGCGTAGCGTAGTAGTTTGTCTCGCCATAGTTTGGGTCCTGCAAATGTAAGGGGTAGTCCGAGCATGGACACCTATCGACCGTGGCCTTCCCGACGAACCGGGGACGCCTTTCCATTGCGTATCGATGGCAGTGGGTACAACCTATGAGCTCCCATTGAATAATGCCCCGCAGTTGGTCGCGGCATTCGGAGGGTCGAGCTGGTCGGGGAATTTGCTACTCCTGGGTAAACGACCCCTCGGACTCTGGTGTTGGGAGGTACAACTCTAGGCGGCATGTCTTAGGCTATGGCGAGCAAGCGAAAAACTGCGATCGGTTATCCGAACCTCGCGTTTTGACGCTTGGTGAACCAGGGATGATCCCGGCGGATTTATCGGATCTTGTGGGGAAAGTGTACAACCTCTCGCAGAGTGAAAACTATTCGAATAGCCGTGTCCGCGGTTATGGACGGTTGGAAAGGCTGCTGCTTAGCACTAAAGAGTTTTGGTTTACAAAAGTGTTTTTCTCAAATATTGTTTTGGGAAAGTGATGCCAGTGGGACTGGTGGAAAATGTACCTGGGAGGTACGGTGGAAAGTTGGAAAGGAAATGGCCATATGAGATGGCTGAAATTAAGTTGGGTCACCCTTACCTATTAGTCTGCAAATAAAATGGTTCACCAAAAAGTTTTCAACAAAGATATGGAAATGTCATTCTCTCGAGAGGAACCACCTCTCGCTCCTTGTCGCCCTAGTTTAGTGCCTGTTCCTTGCTACTGCCATATTGCATATCCTTTACTTCTCTCTAAGGTGGTTTGCGAGTACATTCAAACGTACTCATTGGCATTGTTGTCCTGGCTATTTACTTGGCCAGACTTTGAAGAGGAGTATTTCGAAGAAGAGGAGTACGACGCCGAAGACGCGAACTAGGACGCTCTCCCAGTCAGCCGCCTGTAGGGTAAAGGCCTGACTTGGGTTCCACCGCTGTTTGAAGACAAATAAATTCCGCTGCTGTTTGTTGAACTTCGGCCTTGATGGCCTATGATGTAAGACTTCCGTATTAATATTATCTCGGTACTGTAATGGATGATGTAATCTGGTATCAGTTCGGTTATGTATTCACGATGGAATGATCTTGGGATCGTGAAATTGTATGCATAACAGGAGTTCTGGACTGGTAAGTCCGGGGCCCCACAATATGTTTGGTAATTGGTTAAATGGAGTTGATAGACAATCTAATACATTCATTCGTATTGGGGTGTCTGCCTTATGTTGGTCTATATAAAGGGCGAGGAATGATATTATTTTTAACAAAAAACAATCTTTTCGCTTTTTGCAGGTTATCCATATGGTGGCACATTGTATTCATTTGTGGGCTCTGCTGTCACTAGAGGAGCAATGGGATGCTATGGCTACTGGCTGCACACGCCTCCAGACGGTCGACACACTAGGCGGCTGCATTGATGTGTAGTCCTTTTTTGCTTTGTTTATTTCGCTGGTTGATTTTTGTATCGATTCTGGACCATGCTTGAGATGTTCTAAAAACTTTGTACTTGTAACTTTTTAATAAAAAAATATGTGTGCATCATCATGATGCAGAAGCCGGGGTTTTACTCCCCATTTCGAAAAAAACTGAGGAGGAGAACATGACAGGCTGTTTCTGTTGTTGCAAGCCCCGCGAAATAAATAATTTCGTGGTGCTGGCGGGGGTGAAAGTGGTTTCTCAGCAAGGAAGGCTCCTCCGGTTTATCAAGAACAGGTCCCAGCGTTAGAGCATCTCCACTCGTCCCCCCGACGAGGCCCCCGAGCGACGTTTTTTCCATCCGGACGGCGAAGCTCGGCCCGCCGCGCCCCGGTTCCTCGTTTTCGTCCGGATTTGGCCCTTCATCCATCCGGCGAGCCCACGCCATCCCCGGCCCCCGGGCGCGCTCGGGGACTCCGGACGAAAGATTTTGGCGCGAAACGTCGTGTGGACCCGCGTAGTCGGCGACTGGAAAACCAAATCATGTCGATTTTCCCTCCAATTTGCTTGCATATCCCCATTCCCTCCAATTTGCTTGCATATCCCCATTCTGTCCCGCCGAAATCCCCCAATCTCCTCGTCTTCCAGCACCATTTCCTGGCGGCGTCTTCTCGTCCACCACCACTCTCCTCCTCGTGTTCTCGTCCACCACAATGCCGCCGAAGGCGCCGACGAGGAAGATGCGGGCGAAGAAGACGAAGCCGCCGGGCATGTCGAACGCCGAGTGGGCGGCGGACGAGAAACGGCGCGAGGTGGAAACAAGCGCCAGGGCAGAGAGGGTGAAAAGAGCCGCCGCCAAGAGGTCGGCGGCGGCGGCCCAGGACGAACAAGCGAGGCTGATCAGCATGGCCTTTAGCGGCGGCGGCAGCGATGTTCCTCGGCCAATGGCCGACGCAAGGTACAACCAGTTCCCCGTCGTCCTTCTCCCCTTCGCTGTACTCGCCGTCGCCGACTTCCGTGTTCCAAGAGGGCGCCTACGTCCAACCGTCCAGGTCCACGACGTCGCCGCCCGAGCTTGACGTCGGCGGCGGCGACCTGTTCGAGGGCACCTCGCCGGCCCTGCGACGAGGGCCGCTCCTGCTCGGTGCGACGGCGGCGCCGAACGAAGAGGAGATCCACGAGATGATCACCTCCGGCTCCATGGCCGCCGCTGCGAGCCCGGGGTTCTTCATGACCGCCGCCGCTGCGTGCCCGGGTTCTTCACGCAAGAGGAGGCGAGGGCGACGGCAGCTGTGGCGGCGCGGAACGGGCATCGGGAGGATGTTGCCGACGGAAGCCAAGCCGTCGAAGAAGAAGTCGAGGAAGAAGAAGAGCCAACTCAAGCCGCCGCCAACCTGTCGAAGGGGAAGAAGAAGAGGAAGAAGGACTCGCCGCCTGCCAAACCGCGTATCAAATGGACGCCGAAAGAAGAGGAGTGCCTCGCCGAAGCTTGGATGATCGTGTCCACGAACGGCATAATCGGGGCCAATCAGTCGTTCGACACATACTGGCTTCGAGTGAAGCAGGCGTACGAGGAACGCAAACTCGTCGATCCCTACTTCAACAAGACGAACATGAACGTGTACCGGGGAGAGAAGGCAATGGCCACCCATTGGGGGATCATGCAGACGGCGTGCAGCAAATGGCACGGCATACAGGAGGAGGTCGACAAACGGCCGATCAGCGGCCACGACTTGGAGCAAAAGGTATGCTCCGCCGACCCTGCATCACCGAGGTACATCGTCGTTACCTAACCCGTATCGCCGTGATCTTTTTTCCCCAGCTGCGCCGAGCTTTGGACATGTACACGGACGACACCGGCCTGCAGTTCAAGTTCCTCAACGTCTACGCCCGCCTCGAGAATTGCGAGAAGTGGAAGGAAACTCGCATGACCCTCTCGAAGAGCAAGACCGAGCAGTACAACCCCGACGCTCCGGCGGCTTGCGCGGCGGAAGGGCGCCCTGAACTCGGCCAGAAGAAGCTGAAAGAGCTCAAACGGACGGACAATCCCGCCAACAGGATGCAGGCGTCGATCGACAAGTGCTGGGCCGACTTGAGGTCGCACGCCGACGGGAGGAACGACAAGTTCGACGGCAGGTGGCGGGAGATGCTCGCCAACCAAGGCGTCCGGATCGCCCTGCTGAAGACGACGGCGGCGGCGAAGAAGAGGAACACAGACTTGGCGTTCCTCATGGGCGGCGGCGACATGGAACTGATGGACGAGGAGACGAGGAATTGGTACCAGGGCCACCGCAGCGACATCCTCCGAGCCACTCCGGCCAGTCCTTCGTCGTCTCCGCCGGCTCCTACCTCGTCTACCTCACCATCTACCTCGTCGACTGCGGCTGCTTCGACGTCCACTGCCGCTGCTTCCTCGTCGCCCGCCGCAACCGCTTCGGCCACGGCGTGTGAGGGAACTGGTCCGCCGGACACCGTCGTGCCGACCGGGACTGCCGACGAGCCTGTCTCCGTGTAATTTCCCTCCGATCGCCGATCTGTGGCTGATCCTTTTGCTCCTTTTGCCGATCAACTGGCCGTACTTGTAGCGCGGGACGGCGATTTGTTTGAATTTAAACTCTATCCGCCGAACTCCGGGTGGACGACTGGAAATACGGTACTCCCCACGACTTAATTTCGTCCAATCCGGCGGTTGTTTCGTCCGGATTTGGGCGTGGGGAGCACCAACGAGTGGGGATGCTCTTACACCCTCGGCCCCCACTTTGCCGATCCCTTGTGATACTTCATCTCCTCTAGTGTAGTGTAGGTGGGTTTCTTCCTAGTATCAGAGATCTGCTCTGGCACAGGCACACCGTTATTTTCTTCTATTCCTTTGCTAAAAGTAAACACACGTATTCATGTCCTCTAGTGGACTTATTTGTTTTGTAACATTGTTATGGCCTGCAAACTTTTAGATAGACTGGGCAAAACCATTGTTGACCACCTGTGCGGTGCCTCCATAATGAGATGGAAGATGGTTTACATATTCTGTAACACAAGATAGCACATGACATCAAATGCAAATTATGGCGAGATAGACCCAAGATAACAGCACTTGCCCTATTTTTCATATGTGACCCTGCAATTGAAGTATGTTCATCTGTCTTGTAACTAATATAAAGTGGAGACATTTCAACATCTGTTTCCATGTAGTACCACCACCAGGCATAGAATGTGTAAAACCGGTACTGATGGCTTCAGCAAGAACTCTGAATCCAAACATGGAACAAGATACCAATTCAATTTGCCGTAATCCTTTCATCGACGATATATTTATCTCTCCTGTCATCTACATTCAAGGCTGTGAAAAAAATGTCTTGTTTGGAACCAGGAACAATAATAACAGGTGATACAAAATTATACATGGAACTCAGTACAAACTAGTAACAGCTATGCACCACGGTGAATCAAAATGTGCCCAACTCCTGTTTTCAGGGATCGTGACGGAGATCACCGTCTCATCCATCAGTTTTCGCCGAGGGTGTACCTGACAAACCTCCTTACTTTGATGTTCTCTCCCAGGCCAGCGATCGTTTCCTTCACGAGATCCTTCACCGTCTTGCTGTCATCCTTGATGAAGGGCTGCTCCAGGAGGGCCATCACTCCGAGCCTCTTTGCTATCCGCCCTTCCACAATCTTCTCCCGGATGTTTTCGGGTTTCGACTGCAGGTCCTCCCTCTGCATCTCAATCTCCTTCTCCTTGCTGACAATACTCTCCGGTATGTCCTCCACTGAGACGTATTCGACCTGAGGGCATGCCACCACTTGCATTGCTAGGTCGTTCACCATCTCCTTGAACTTCTCATTGCGAGCCACGAAGTCGGTCTCAGAGTTTATCTCAATCATGCACCCTATGCGGTTGTCGTGGATGTACGAGCCAATCAGGCCTTCAGCGGTTAGGCGAGACGACTTCTTGTCTGCGGAGGAGAGACCCTTTTTCCTGAGGAATTCCTGAGCGCTCTGAAGGTCACCCCCAGTCTCGGCGAGCGCTTTCTTGCAGTCCATCATACCAGCACCAGTTTCATCTCGGAGTTGCTTTACCAATGCAGCTGAAATTGCCACGGCTGGTTTCCTGGAAATATAGGTATGTCAAATATAGATTGAATGCTAACTTTACGAGGGAAATGAACAATGCAGTTTAAAATTGAAATGCATAGGCAGTGAACACATTCTGATGCACATGCTACCACATATAAGCAACATGAGAGGAAAATTACTTCTCTGCAGTTTCTGCAGTTTCCTCGGGCTTGTCATCCTTCTGAGGAGCAGCTGGTGGTGGCTTCGCGGCTGTCTGGGCTGCAACTTCAGCAGCGAAATCCTGGCTCTTTTTCTCCAGCCCTTCGCCCAGGTTGTACCGAACAAACCTCCTGACCTTCATGTTCTCTCCAATTGTAGCAATAGTTTGCTTCAACCATTCACCAACTGTGACCTTGTCACTCTTGATAAATGGTTGTTCAAGCAATGCGAACTCTCCAAGCCTCTTCTTTACTCGGCCCTCGACAATCTTAGAGCGGATCTGCTCAGGCTTTGACAGCAAATCCTCCCTCTGCATCTCCAACTCCGTCTCCTTCTTCACAACCTCCTCAGGGACGTCGTCAATAGAAATGTACGTAACTTGAGGGCAAGCCGCGATTTGCATGGCAAGATCATCGAGCAGCTCCTTAAAGATATCACCTCGCGATACAAAGTCAGTCTCACAGTTCAATTCAAGAAGGATACCGATTCTGCTGTCATGTATGTAAGAACCAATTCTTCCCTCCGCAGTGGCTCGTCCAGCCCTCTTGTCAGCAGCTGCCAGCCCTTTCTTACGGAGGAATTCTTGAGCTTTATCAATGTCACCATTTGATCCAGCGAGAGCCTTTTTGCAGTCCATCATGCCTGCTCCAGTTGCATCACGCAACTGCTTGACAAGAGCAGGAGAAATAGTTGCTGCACAGATGCAGAAAAGAACCATCAATATCTTTCTTCTGCTGCTCTAACAACAGTTCATCAATAAAGTACAATATGTAGTGAACTGTACTATAGACAATGTGGGGAAATTATGAAAAAACATCGAAATTGTAAATGATGGACATGTTTATTAGAAGAATTAGTGCACCTGTTAACTTACACTGCATCCATAAAGCTTTAGGATCATGTTCTGGTGTCTCATTTTAGAACAAATTCTGATTGATATTTGGAAAAGATTTAGATCAGGCAGTCACATTCTAAATGCATTTACTAGGCAAAGTTAAAAGTCAACAGGAAGTCTCTTGTGTCATCTTGAAATTACTAGACAAAAATATTTAAATCTCCATCGCCGTCGAACAAATTTGTAGGAAAATATGTAGTTGCCACTTCACACAACAAGACAATCAGAACGAAACTATGCAAATGCAGAAGAGCAAGAAATCTCATTATGTGTCCCAAAACTGAAGACAAACAAAAATATCATGTTGAGGCTTATCCTTGATAGTCCAAAACTGTACAGTGGAAGACGAGGTGGTATCTGGATTATACATGATCCTCTAGAGCCAAAAAATGTCGACCAATTGAACCCTTTGAGCTAGCACGGACAAAACTTAAGCACATTGATTCTTGGGTCATTTAACAAAGTACGGAACAATACCACAAGAAAAACTGGAAAAGGAACTGGAAAAAAAGGAGTTGCTTGAACAGTTTACATGCAATCTATCCTAAATACTCTTCCTAGTTAGGTAGAGTTGCTTGAAGAGCCTTTTGCAGACAGGATATGACTGATCAAATTACTACATGCCAGGGCCTTTGCAGATAAGATCTGGTCGACAAAATTACTGCTGACCTGTGGTTGTGCTTGCTTCTCCAGCTCCAGCAGCAGCAACCTCTGTGGTTTCCTCACTCGAGGCTACTACTTCCTCAGTTTCAAGAGCAGCTTCTTTATCGACAGACTCGGTACTTGCAGTTGCAGGAACCTCTTCTACTGATGCTTGTGGCTCCTCAGCCACAGGAGTGATTTCCTCAATGGTGCCGGTCACAGCTTGGGCTGAAGAACTATTCTCCTCTTTGCTTTCAACTTCAGTAGCAGAAAGTGCAGGAGGCTCAACGAGCTCATCAACTTTGCTATCAACCTCAGAAGTTGCAACTGAAGTCTCACTCTCAACTTCTGCTTGTGCTTCTGGAACTGTTATCTTTTCCCTCTGGTCCAAGAATGCAGAGATTTCCTTGCTCTTACGGAAAGCTAACTCAAACGCGTTAGTTCCTCTGGACCATCCCTGCTTCAGGTTTGTGTTTAACGATGCCAACTCGTCTTCATCATTGTCTCCCCCCTTCATTGTCAAGTTGACCTGCCCTCGTGATACATTCAATACTTTCACATCTACCTCTTGACCAACTTCCAGCCCGGAATGCCCGATAAGGGTAAAAAGTGCGGCCGCTTCCTCTTCCCTTGGGAGGAATCCTTCATCTCCATCAGGCAGTGTCACGAATGACCCCGTTCTGTTTGTACTTTTGACAATGCCAGTCAGAGATTTTCCTCGTGCATACTTTTCCTCATCTATCTTCTTGTAATCCTTTGTTTGCCTTGGTGAGCTTCTGGGTGCAGCTGAACTTGGACTCCTCCCACCGCTTGCGGCATTAGGTGCCTCCTTGACATAATCTCCACCCGTCCGCATTGTCAAGGAGATACGTTTTGTTTGCTTGTTTGCTTCCACTAATCTCACAGACACCTCTTGCCCAACACTGAACAGGGTAGATATATCTTCGACAAAACCGTCACTTACTCGGGAGATATGGACAAGGCCTTCACTGAATGCCCCAATGTCAACAAAGACTCCGAATGGCTTGATAGACCTGACTTTCCCAGTAAAAGTTGCACCGGGAACTAGATCCTCGTCCTTCAGTGGCGGCATCTCGCTCTTGCGCGTGTTGCGTCCTATCTTGGGAGCGGAAGAAGCTGCTGGGCGCGCCTGCTCAGTAGTTTCAGCAGCGGCAGGTGCGGCCTCGGAGCTTTCACCGGAAGTTTCTCCAGATGGAGATGACGAGCCCTCCACCGCAACATCAGTCTCCACAGCTGCTGCTGACAAGGTCCTTAGCCTGCTGGCAGAGGACCAGCTTGTTTTGTAGACGCTGATCAAGCGGAACGCTGTCTGCGGCTGCAGCAGCCCATGATGCGACGGCGATGTTAGTCTCGAGTACCTCTCCGAGCCGCGGAACCTTCTTATCTGGATTTCTCGGCTGGGCCTGAAACTGCCTATGTGGAACAGGCTGACGCTGCCCACAGAGCAATGAACCACTGGCGTCATACTGAATTTAGGGGAACTGTATCAGAATCTTGAGTCCTTCAGAAACCTGCACAAGGGGGGAAACTAATTCAGTATCGATTATTCTGATGATTATCTAGAGCAATACATGATAAAGTTGCTGCGATAAACAGAAAAAGTAATTGCTTCCTGGAGTTTCAGGCCCAACCAATTTTTGCGGAAACCAAAAATATTGCACTGGAGTTTGAACATGCATCCTGTCCAGCATTCCAGTGCCTACGTACACAATGAGTACCCAAAATAGCGATTCTAAAACCCTACAAGTCATCGCTTCGCCAGGCAGAGCAGGTTGAGGTGTGCCGAAACCAACACGACCGTCGACGGCGCGGCACCCCGCGCAGGCATACCCACAAACACGTTCGGCGCAAGCGATGGCGAACATAGCTGCTGCAGAAGAGAGAGCAGGGAGCAAAGGGAAGGAGAAGGAGATGAGATACATCGGCGACGGCTCGCTCAGCTTCCCCTCGCCCACGGCGCCCGCTGGCCGCATTAGTATCAGTGACGAGCTAGCCACACAGCGTACGAGTTCCAGGCAGTAAACAGGCTTTGGCGAGACGGCTCAGAGGACGGGCGTTACCTCGTCGGGGGACGCCGGCGAGGTCCGGCGGTAGCCGTGGTGAGGTGCGGAGGCGCGGGAGGCTGAGGAGGAGGAGCTGGGGATAGATATATTGCCTTATCTCGAAATGGAGAAAGAGCAGAGAGGCGCGCGCCTGGTGATAGACTGACGGTACTAGTACCAGTGGCTGGGTCGGGTTGGGACGGGAGAGGCAGTTTGTGTGTGCAGAACTGCAGATGCCACCTTGTAATCTCATCTAAATAACATAGAGGAATATTAAGAGTACATTAATAGATATGGTAAGCAAAGATAACCATAGAATATGTACATTCTATTCTATCAATAAAACATAATATATAAATATGAAGATGATACCAAAAAATAATATGTATATAATTAAAGAAAAACCTAAAGACTAAACTTTTTTTTTTTTGAGAAACACAGTACAAACGCAGACGCTCACATACACGCGTATAAACTCACCCCTATGAACGCACACACGCACACCCTACCCCTATGAGCACCTCCGAAAGACTGAGCCGGCGGATTGGATCTTGAAATTGACGAAGTCACCACGAGCGCCTCGTCGTCGACGGGAACGTCGCCTCCCACTGAATGAATATTCCGCCTTTATGAAACACACAGATGTCAAACCTGGGGTTTGAACTCGCAGTGGGCTGGGGGTACAACCACCCTCCTAACCACCCAACCTCAGGTTGGTTCTCAAAGACTAAACTTTTTTAACATCACTTTGTTCTTGGATGATTCATTGCGATAATTGTTGAATTTTTTTCTTTCATCCAGTATTAACCGGGTTTGATTTACCGTCAACATAGAAAAATGGTAGTGTTTGACCACAAATCGCGCAAAACAAATTGGTCGCTTAGAACATCTCTAGCGGAGCCCGTAAACAGCCGAAAACCGAATAATAACCGCTAATTTACGGGTTCGGTTCGAAAAGCGGCGCAGATCAGTTACCGTAAACGAGCCAAAACCGAAAAAAAGTTTCAGGTCGAGATCGAAAACCCAACTCGGCATGTATTTGTAGGGGCTGAAAGGGCGAACTGAACACAAACCCCTACTCGTGGCGCGCTGAAACTTCAGATCAGGCCAATTGCTTCCGCCAGTACATTTGCCGGACCCCGACCAAATTTCGACGAATCTCAACCTAATCTAACCAAGATGTAGCATCGCGACGTTGTTGGACTACAGCAGGACGGCCGACGGTAGCTGGCACAGCGCGAGACGAGCTCGGGGCGACGTGAGCTCGCAGCAGCGCGGGGCAGGGCGGCCGCGGAGTGGCGCGAGGCTGGACGGCGCGGGGCTGGGCGGGGCGGGTCGGGGCGGCACCGGGCTGGGCATGGTCGGGGCCGGGCGGGGTGGGTCGGGGATGGCGCGTGGCTGGGCGGCGCAGGGGGTGGCCGACGCGGGGCGGCGCGGGGGCGGGCGCGGCGCGGCAGGCACTGGCTAGGGCACGACGTGGCGGTCGGACGCGGAGCCGAGGCGTGGCGGCCAGGCGCGGGCCAGGGCGCGGCGGGCACGGGCCGGTGTGCAGCGGGGGGCATCGCGGCGTGGGCTGGCGCCTTGGTGGCCAGACAGGGAGAGCTTGGGAGGAGGACATCTCAGGGAAGAAGAAGAGTAGAAAAAAATGAAAAATGGGGAAAAAAGAGAAAAAACTGACAAGTGGGTCATAATTAGGGAATATTCTGTTTTACGGTTTTCGGGCACGGCGTCTCAGGAAGAAGAAGAGTAGAAAAAATGAAAAATGGGAAAAAGGAGAAAAAGCTGATAGATGGGCCGTAATTAGGGAATATGCTGTTTTACGGTTTTTGTTTACGGGGTCTGTTCTGCGCCATCAATTTTTCGACCCGTAAACACGAGTTCGGTGAACTGAATTCGGTGTTTTCAGTTCATGTGTTTACGGACTCTGCTAGAGATGCTCTTAGCTCGATAGAGAGGAAGCGATTTGGTCGGGCTCTCTACTAGCTCACCCTCTTCCCTCTCCCTCAGAGCAAGTTTGTCGTGGAGGGTGCAACCCATCAGGTTTTCCTCCTTATTCGCACCCTCATCCTCCCCCAATCCTTCTCCTTAATTTGTTTGCCTTCGTGAGAGCTTGCATCCATGGATGGTTTACCTCGTGGAAGAGCTCGAAACCAAATCGAGATTAGTGATTTTGCGATTTTTTGTATTGCATATGTTTTTATCACACATGTTACAAACTCTTGTGCCTTTTGATGCAAACACACGAGCGAGATGTTGTGATGCCTCTTGGTGTCGGCTGCAAATGGCGTGTTCATGTTGCAAGTGTTTTCTGTGTTAGCCGCAGGCTTTGGTTTCTATGGTGTGTGCCATAGTTCTTTTTGGAGAATTTGCTGCCGAAAATGGACGAGGAAATTGTGTTGCATTCGTGTTTCAAAAAATATTGCAACATGTGTATGCTTTTGACATATTGGAAGAAGAAATGTTATGACCATGTAGCAACGATGTTCAACTAGATTTCTCGTTTGATTGAGATCGGACGTTTGGGAAGCGGTTGTGTCATTGATAAAGGCTCGGTGCCAGAGTACCAGCCATTTGTTTGTACAAAAATACACCAAAAACTCTACTTTTGTTGTAGCATTTCTTTTGAGCGGTAGGGTCTTCTGAGCGTTTGATCGATCGACAACAAATGAGAACCATGCGATGAACTCTACTCTGATGGAATCAAAGTCTGCCCATCCAGTATTGTTGAGCATATATCAAGTTAAGACTGAATGTTCTGGTGGACTAGAGGTTTCCTAAGTCCAAGGTATGCCGATCAGGAAATCAAGCCATCAAGGGGCGCATGAACTTGCGAAGTTAGGGCATAGTCTGTCGTGTGGGCAAACTGATCAGTCGTTATTGTTTTCTAATCCCTTCACTCCTGAATACGAAATAAATGACTTGGCTTTGTTCGTATCTAGACGAAACTGAATTACTTTTATCGGAACCAAGGGAGTATAAACGGATATAGTAGTGTTTTGGCTCATAGGTCTAAATGCACCTATTAAGAAAAATACATTTTAAGCTTATTCTAAAATGTTAAAAAAATGAAGAAAAATTCCAGATTTACATTTGGACATTCTATGTTCACTCACAAAATTTTGTGGAAAAAAGACATTTTGTGTGGCATACATAAAAAGGATTAAAACATGTCACGTAAAAAGCTATTTTGAATCACCCAAAAATTCTTTTTTTACACAGCCCATTAAAAAATGTCATTTCTTTGCGGAACTTCGTGTGAATATAGAATGCCAAAATGTACACCCATATATTGTTTTTAGAATTTTTAGACATTATGAAATATACTTTTTAGACAATGGGTGCATCTACACCTATGAGTTAAAGAGGATTTCCCAGTATAAACGTTTTATATTTAGTAACAGACTTATACTTGATTGCAATATAAGCCCAAATTATGAGAAAAAATCCTATATGGACCTGTTCCTAACTTCCTACAGCGAATTTCCTAGTCGCCATGTATCAATTTCCACAAATCGCAGTCTTTCTAAGAGCATCTCTAGCCGTCTCCCCGACGAGGTCCCTCAGGACACTTTTTTTCATCCGGATGGACGAAAACGGCTCAGTCGCGCCCCCGACTCCTCGTTTTCGTTCGGATTAGGACTTCATCCGTCTGGAGAATCCAAGACATCCCCGGGTTCCCGAGGCCCGTTCGGGGACTCCGGACGAAACAAAAGCGCGCGAAACGTCGAGCGAGCCTGTCAACGACAGAGCTGGTAGTTCCCTCCATTAATTTCGTTTTCCCTCCAAAATGCGCGCATAAAACCATTTTCCCCGCTGAATTTCGAAGGAGCTACCGTCATTCTCCCCCACAGTTGCAGCTCCTCCTCTTCCCTTCCACCACCATGCCGCCGAAGAAGCTCGCCGCCAATTGCGCGCCGAAGGCGAGGAAGCCGCGGGCGCAAAACAGAGGCCGTCGGGCATCTCAAACGCGGAGTGGGCGGCGGATATGGAGCGGCGGCGGAACGAAACTCGCGGCCGGGCGGAGAGGGAGAAGAAGTGCAACAAGAAGAGGGTGGCGGCGGTGGCGGAGGAACAGGCGAGGCTGATCTCCATCAACTTCGGCCAGCCGCGCATCGCCCAATTCCTCGGGCCATGGCCGACCCAAGGTATGCTCGGTTCTCCTTCCTTCTCGCCGGCGTCGCCGACCACGTCGCCGGCATGGCCGGGTTTACGCCGTCACCGCCGGCGTACGACAGTGCGATGTACGAGGGCATCTCGCCTGCCCTGCGACGTGGGCCGCTCTCCTTCTCCAACCCCGGGATGCCGCCGCCGAATGAGCCTGTGATGGTCGAGATGATCACGTCGGGCTCCATGGCCGCCACGTCGAGCCCGAGTTTCACTCAAGAGGAGGCAAGGGCGACGGAAGTCGTCGCGTCGCAGGACGGCTTCAACTTCAACCTCGACCAGGACGATCACCACGATGAGAACGACGGTACCCAATGCGTCGACGAAGAAGATGAGCAGACGTACGTCGACCATGACGTCGACGAAGAGGAAGCGCCCGAAGCCACGAAGGCGCTGTCCAAGGGGAAGAAGAAGAGAAGGAAGAAGAACTTGCCGCCTGCCGAGCCGCGGATCAAATGGACGGGCAAAGAAGAAGAGTGCCTCGCTGAAGCTTGGAAGACGATGTCTATGAACGGCATCACCGCGCCAGACACCGATGCCGCGCCAGACGCTGTTGCTCAGGACGAGACCACCGATGAGCCTGCAATCATCTAGTTTCGATCGCTGGAATGTGGCTGATCCGATCGCTGGTCTTTGGCGATTCTTTAGTGTAGCGGGAAGACGATATTTGACTTTGGCAATTCTTTAGTGTAGCGGGAAGACGATATTTTGAATCTGATGGGCGAATGCCAGGGGTGCAACTAGAAAAATGTTGCCCCCCGCGTCCTTTTTACATCCAATCCGGCGTTTGTTATATCCGGATTTTCGGCCGGGGGGCTCGAACGGCTGGAGATGCTCTAACAATCTTCTATCAGGAGGACTTTACAATTATAACCAGTTCCATCTCAAAATCACCTAAAATTCAGTCTAAATGGGTTCACAAAAGATCATTCCAGCAACTTGAAAAGACCTGCATTATTACAGGATTACCTTGCAACCTACCAAACAGAAAAAACCTCGCAGATTAATTTTAGCCTGATGGCTAAGAGCGGCATCTCCTAGATGTTTCATCCATGCGACTCAGGTTCCCGAGATCTATTGTTAATAAAACAATCCAGCTCGAGCAAATAATGCTACTCCCTCCTATCCATAATAGTAAGTGTCAAGGTTTTAGTTCAAAGAAATAAAACATCGCCTTACTATGGACCGGAGGGAGTATAAACTTTGAAGGGACATTATGATAATTCAGGTCATTAAATAGGTTGAAACAGTTAACTAAGTGCCAGAGCCCACTCGTGGCAACAGCATTCGAGAAAGGCCATGCTTCACGATCAGGTGATCACAGAGAGCATGGATGATTCCTTGTACAGGAGCCAATCTACTACTGCTCTTTAGATTTCTACAGCAGGGGCACCAAAGAAGTGACACCATTTCTAGTTTCCGTTCATGAATTCATTCATCGCTTGAACTTTCCTTCTTGGTAACTTCGTCCACCACGCTATCTTCAGGGGTCTCCTGTGACCATCAGGAATGGGAAAGGTCAAATGAAATATTGCAGAATTATATAGTAAGCATACACTGATATGCAGTATACCAGGGAAAATAAGACCATCAGAGCATGAAATTTTCATCATACAGTTACTTATCCACCTACTTGTTTTTCTGGTACTCCTGCTAGCATACATACTCAATGATCTCAGAAAATAATTAGGTGTGGCTCCTCTGTTTCGCCACAGTTCACGACCGAAGCATAAATTGGAGTTACTTATTCATACTTATTCTACAGGCACTATTGTTAGCATGATCCAAAAGAACAACATATGTCATATCTGCATCTCATGAATTTAGTGGATGGGGTGTTATTAAGTGCTTCTCCAAGAAAAATGAGGTCTCTGTATACTCCTCTAAATAGGACAAGTGCAGAAGCAGAACAGATTTGATCGTTCAACAAAGTTGAAATCCTACACTTAAGTTGAGAAAAGAAAGACAACCAAGTCATGAGCATATTTACATCTGTATTAAGATAGGATCATGCTACATTAGGAGAAGATGACATGCTAAAATTCAGAAAATTTGAATTTCAAAATTATCAAATTATTCAAGAATAAGAACATCGATTGAATTTTGGAATTCCAAAAGAGATACAAATCAATCATTGCAATCTGCTCATACACTAGTGGTGTAGTAAATAGATACTCACATTCTTTTCCTCTTCAACACCACTGCTTTTGTCATGTTTTTCTGGATTATCATCCAACTGAAGAAAAAGGGGAAATGCACGGGTTAGGAAACATCGTCTGTAATTAAGTGCAATTAAAACCATTAATAGGACACGAGAATTTTGACTATCCTATGGCTGGGACTAGCTATATACCCATAAATTGTGAAGGTGATAACCATGATTAGAGCACAAGTATTGTACAGTTGCAACAAGTCATACATCCAAACATTATGTAACAAGCCATAATATACTTACTTTTAGGTTGCCCAAGTCAGTTAGTGCACCCTCGCTTATATTCTCATCCTCACTTCCCTTTTTCCCATCATTTTCAGTAGCATCTTCAAGCTGAAAGAAGAATCAGATACAATTGATACAAAAGTACACAGCTATGATTTCCCATAAAAATTACACCATCATGAATGTAGAAGGGTAATTACCCCCAAATTCTTCAAGCTAACCGTCACATCTTCCTGTTGTTTCTTAAGGGTGGTCCTCAGTTCTTGGAAATCCTAGAAATGGCAAAGGAGATAAACTGTTTGCAATAGGTACAAAATCAGATTGAAACTTTTACATAATATTTGGACATGGCCTTACTGATTTTAGCTGATCTATTTCACTATTGAGTGCAGTTTTGATATCGGAGATTTCCTGCAGAACATATAGAATCATAATAAGCTGGTATACGAAAGCAAAGGAGTGTCACCGTAAGTCATGCTGTTGGGAACACATGTAGGGATTTTCTGAAAAAAGGAATTATCATCTTTCATAATCCCCTAGCATATTTTATCTTACTAGCAGATATTTTTTCAAGATTTTATTGAATAGTAAAGAATCATCTAGAAAACACAAACATGACAACAAAGTAAGCAACACAATAATCATAGGATAGAACTCATATTTTCTTTATAACAATTCAATACATATAGCATCAAGTAAAGTGCGCAAGAACTCACAGTTTTGTATTTCTTGACTTGGGTGTCCAAATTGTTTCTCCAACTCTGCAAATCCTGAAAACAACAACAGGGTAATTATGAACAGAGCAGTTGCAGTCTTTAACAGTTCCAAGTAAACAATGAAACTGTGCAAAATGTTAACAGAAATGTAGTCACGCCATTATGCATTTGCAGGTTCTTTCATAAGTATAACAATATTCATATTATTTCAACATATAGATATTGCAAGTAAAAAAACACAAAGATGTAAATTATTTCTATTTATGATGAGCCCACCCTCATTGAGAATCATTCAAATGGGAAGATAAAATTAGTGCATACAAAATTACAAATAACACATATTATTACACTAACATGGAATGAACGGAGACTTCTAACGAACCTCAACATTCATGAAATAAATAATGAAGATGCTTGCATAAAAGAAGAATAAAGATAACCACTTCCACAATATTTCAGCATACCTCCTTTAGTCCTCGGAGTCTGCCCAAAAGCTCTGACTGTGATTCATTTAATTCCTGTTATTTAGAAAAACCCGTTAATTTCCTCCATTCTCTTAGAATACAAACATTTCTTATAGAAAAAGATCAACACAAAATTTAAAAAATGAAACAAAGAGTAAGGGAAGATATAAGTACAATCAGCAACCAAATCAGAAACAAGGGAGCCATGACATTTCACAGGTAAAACAACTTTGGTTGGTAAGGATTTTTTTACGAGAGCAATATGTGATCATTATACAGTACTCCCTTTGTCCTTAAAAAAAACTGCTCAACTTTATCCACATACGGACGTATATAGACATATTTTAGTTATATATACATCTGTATCTAGTTATCTACAAAAAAATTGAGCAGCTTTTATAGAACGGAGGAAGTACATAGTTGATAAAGTGATGTGTATGACATAGCAGGCCTATAACTGTACATCCATAAATCTTAAAATCGGAAGGTCAAGGACTAATGGTTCAATTAAGCAATACTGCTGACAGAGAGAGGAAGGTTAACACCATTCACCACCCAGTAATTTAGTGAAGCGGTGATCTTTTGATCCTGATCATTAAACTCTAATTTTTCTAAATGCTAGAAGCATAATCTGTAATTTTAGCGATTCAACTATACCTGAGTTCGTCATGGTAACCATAGTTGTGGGTGTGCAGTAACGAGGACCATATGGAAGCAATTCTCAAAGTACTGGGCTTGGGGAAAGTTCAGGAAAATGGTACATAGGACTTGAAACTATGTACCGTATGTGGACCATGACTTCTCAAACATGACAGCAAGACACCAATACGTACAGCAACCATACTTACAACTACGGTACTCATCTACTCATAGATGGAAAACCGACCAGTAACACCTAATTATGACGCCTTCCAGTTGCATTTAGCATTATTTTCTCCTCGTTTTCACGCTCGCAAATAAACCAAAAAGGGCTACGTTTGGGGAAATCTACAGATTATCGTAGCCACGGAAGAAGATGCTAAAATAAGAAAACTTGAAAGAAGAAAATACTAGGGCCTATCGGGAGGGGATCCTCACCGAGATCTTCTCCCCGACCGGCACCAGCTCCTCGCTCCACTGCAAAACGAAACAAGGATCAGAAACCAGGCCGCGGCTACTGAGATCGGAGGAAGGGCTGGCCGATGCTCACCGCCGGAGACGGGGAACTCTCGCCCGCCGGCGCCTCCACCAGCGGTGCAGCCGCAGGCGACGGGGATGCTTCGGAATCCGACATGGGGCGGGAGGGTGGCTAGGGTTAGGGTTTCGCCGGGCGGCACTAACGTTGCGCGTGAGAGAGAGATTTGAAACTGGAATCGAAATGGGGAAAGTGGTGAGGAGCGGAGGCGGTGGTGGGACCAAAGGCAGGCAAGATATAGCAACCGCTATGCCTATGTGCCGTCCGCGCCGTCCCTGCACAGCCCGTCGATTTTTTGAACGATGCTTATACGTTTAAAATGCATAAATAAATTTGTACTTTTCCGTTTTAAATTGAGGTAACTGCACTATTTTAGTGCTACCTCATTCTCAGTTTAAGGCTTGTGTGTATCCCTAGTTTGATAATTTGGGTAACATAATATTAAGTATAATATAAAAATTATATTATTAAAAAGTAAAGCATCATTGGTAATGATGTTTTGACACATGGAAGCACATGATCCCTTTATTTTCAAATGCATCGTAGACACATTTTAAAATGTCAGAAAATTGGAAAAAAAAAATTCACATGTACATATTCGTGTGCTACACGCTCGCAAAGTCGTTTAATGGAAAATCGACTTCTTGTGTGGCGTGTATAATAGTGACAAATTTAGGTGCTAAAAAGAAGGCTTTAAAAAATTAAATTTTATATTTTTATATAGACCACATAATTTATTGTTTTTTGCGAAACTTGACGAACACATGTACATGTAGAATTTTTTGTCAAAACATTTCAACACTTCGAAATACGTTTTCCTGGTAGAGGAAGTGTATGCATCCAGGAGCGTGTACGAAGACATTCGGCCCGGTCCACTTGTTCAGTGGGTCGGCCCACTCATCCTATTGACCGGTCAAACGAAGATATTCAGACCGGTCCACGTGTTTAGTGGGCCGACCCATTTAAGTTTTGATCAGTCAAACTTAGAAATTAGTCTCGGCCTACGTACCTAATTGACCAACCCAGTTATATAGTTGACCGATCAAACTAAGTCAGCTGGCTCGATCCGCAAACTAAATGGGTCAGCCTGCTTAAGGCGTGGCAGGTCTTGTGTGGGTCAACCATCTACCACGGGGTTTCAGCCGATTAACGACGTTAACTGACAGTTAACGACGTTTGAGCATCAGTTTGCATGACGTCAGCAGTCAACGACCTCATGAAAACACTTCTGCAACGGTCCGATTTTCCGTGGCCAAAGGGCGCCTAAACGCGACGCACCGAAAAATCTGTCGTAGGCCCTTACCTGACGCAGTATGCACCACAAAACCCATATCGCCGAGTTAGACCCATAGGCGACGAAAAAGGGCCTATACCTGACGAAAATTTAATGTTGTAGATGAGAACTTTTCTTGTAGTGGGTCTCATTTCATCGACAGGAGTCTAGCCAAAGGTTGAAGTGCCAACTTTCAGACAGCTATTAGGAGGCAAACAAAAAAGTTAATATTCTTGATATGAAGTTTCAAGCTCAATTTCTTTCCTCTGATGAAAAAGGTAGGTTTGAGTTTATTCTTAGAGATCTAAATAGTTTTTGGATCCTAGAGGATACAAAATCTGCCTAGAGGTTAATGGATAGGAACATAGTTGAGGGAGATATAAGCACTAAATACTTTCATGCAGTGGCTAATCAAAGGAGGAAAATACTCATCCATGTACTAGAGGGTCCTAATGGACCTGTCACTGAGAATAAATATATGCTTAAAATTACCACTGATTACTATAAATACCGATTCAAATTTGTGGGTTGGCATGGTATTGAACTTGAAGAAGAAGAAAAAATCTCGAAGGAGGAACAAGTTACTAGAAAACAAAATGATATGTTGGGGTGCTTTTAGTGAAGAAGAGATAAAAGAAGCAATGTTTGGTTCATATGATGATGGTGCACTTGGTTTGTCCTTCATATTTTACCAAACTTTATGGGATATTGTGAAGCATGATCTGATATCAATGTTCAACGCCTAGTATAGGGATGATTAGATTTTATATAGATTAATTTTTTATATGATTACACTAATTCCTAAAGAGAACGAAGCTTGGAGTTTGAGGAAATTTAGGCCTATTAACTTACTGAGCTGATCTTTTAAGATTTTTTTACTGAAGTGCTTACTAATAGATTGACGAGGATTATTCATAGACTTATTTCCTATCCCCAATCTCATTTCATCATAGGCAGATTTATTTTAGAAAGTGTTGTTATTGCTCATGAGATAATACATGAGGTGCACCGAAAGAAGGATCAAGGTTTGGTTATTAAAACTGACTATAAGAAAGCTTATGACAAAGTTAACTTAGAATTCTTATATGAGGTGATAGAACTTAGAGGTTTCAATCATGTGTTCATTCATTTAACTGAAATAATCACCCAATGGGATTCTATTCAGGCGCGGACCTTGGGCCGAAATCCTGGGGGGGGGGCGAAATGGGTTGACACTACAAGAAAAGTTCTGATAGACAACGTCCCAAAATCGTCCGCTAAGGGGTATTTTTCGTCGCCTATGGGCCTAACCCGACGATATGGGTTCTGTTGTCGAAACTGCGTCAGGCAAAGTCCTACGACGATTTTTTCGGTCCGTCGCGCTTGGGCGCCCTTCCGCCACGGAAAATCGGACCGTTGCGAAGTGTTTCCGGGAGCCCGTTGACTGCCGACGGCATGCAAGCCGACACGTGGTAGACGCGGTTAGCGGCGGTTAACGGCGTTAACCGGCTGAAACCCCGTGGTAGATGGTAGGCCCACACGAGGCACCGCCACGTCTTAAGCGGGCCGGCCCATTAAGTTTGCGGGCCGGGCCAGCTGACTTAGTTTGACCGGTCAACTATATAGTTGGGCTGGTCCATTAGTTACGTGGGTCGGGCCTAACCTCTAAGGTTGACTGGTCAAAACTTTAATGGGCCGGCCCACTAAGCATGTGGGCCGGGCCGAATCCACTCGTTTGACCGGTCAACAGGCCAAAGGGCCGGCCCACAAGACATGTGGGACCCACTTTCCTGTTATCGGTCCGGCCCATTTAACAAGTGGGTCCACCTTAAAGCAAGTGGGCTGGCCCAAAAATTTATTGGGCTGGCCCAATTAACATGTGGGTCCCACTACCCTGCTATCGGGCCGGCCCATTTTGTACGTGGGGTCCACAATAGATCAAATGGGCTGGCCCAACAAGCCAGTGGGCCGGGCCAAAAACATAGGTGGGTCCCACATTCCTGTTAAAGGGCCGGCCCATTTAGTATGTGGGGTCCACCATATAGCAAATGGGCTGGCCCAACAAGATAGTGGGCCGGACCAAAAACACAGGTGGGTCCCACTTTCCTGTTAAAGGGCCGGCCTATTTAATACGTGGGGTCCACCATATAGCAAGAGGGTTGGCCCAACAAGAAAGTGGGCCGGGCCAAAAACACAGGTGGGTCCCACATCCGTGTTAAAGGGCCGGCCCATTTAGCATGTGGGGTCCACCATATAGCAAATGGGCTGGCCCAACAAGAAAGTGGGTCGGGCCCAAAAGCACAGGTGGGTCCCACCTTCCTGTTAAAGGGCCGGCCCATTTAGTATGGGGGTCCACCATATATCAAGTGGGCTGGACCAACAAGATAGTGGGTGATACGTCCCAAACGTATCTATAATTTCTTATGTTCCATGCTACTTTTATGATGATACTCACATGTTTTATACACATTATATGTCATATTTATGCATTTTCCGGCACTAACCTATTGACGAGATGCCGAAGAGCCGATTCTTTGTTTTCTGCTGTTTTTGGTTTCAGAAATCCTAGTAAGGAAATATTCTAGGAATTGGACGAAATCAACGCCCAGGGTCCTATTTTTGCACGAAGCTTCCAGAAGTCCGAAGAGGAAACGAAGTGGGGCCACGAGGTGGCGCCACACTAGGGCGGCGCGGCCCAAGCCCTGGCCGCGCCGGCCTGTTGTGTGGGGCCCTCGTGACGCCCCTTGACCTGCCCTTCCGCCTACTTAAAGTCTTCGTCGCGAAACCCCCAGTACCGAGAGCCACGATACGGAAAACCTTACAGAGACGCCGCCGCCAATCCCATCTCGGGGGATTCAGGAGATCGCCTCCGGCACCTGCCGAAGAGGGGAATCATCTCCCGGAGGTCTCTTCATCGCCATGATCGCCTCCGGATCGATGTGTGAGTAGTCCACCCCTGGACTATGGGTCCATAGCGGTAGCTAGATGGTTGTCTTCTCCTCATTGTGCTATCATGTTAGATCTTGTGAGCTGCCTATCATGATCAAGATCATCTATTTGTAATCCTTCATGTTGTGTTTGTTGGGATCCGATGAATATTGAATACTATGTCAAGTTGATTATCAATCTATCATATATGTTATTTATGTTCTTGCATGCTCTCCGTTGCTAGTAGAGGCTCCGGCCAAGTTGATACTTGTGACTCCAAGAGGGAGTATTTATGCTCGATAGTGGGTTCATGCCTCCATTAAATGCGGGACAATGACGGAAAGTTCTAAGGTTGTGGATGTGCTTGTTGCCACTAGGGATAAAACATCGATGCTTTGTCTAAGGATATTTGTGTTGATTACATTACGCACCATACTTAATGCAATTGTCCGTTGTTTACAACTTAATACTTGGAGGGGTTCGGATGATAACTCTGAAGGTGGACTTTTTAGGCATAGATGCATGCTGGATAGCGGTCTATGTACTTTGTCGTAATGCCCTGATTAGATCTCATAGTACTCATCATGATATATGTATGTGCATTGTTATGCCTTGTCAATTGCCCTATTGTAATTTGTTCACCCAACATCTGCTTATCTTATGGGAGAGACACCACTAGTGATCTGTGGACCCCGGTCCTATTCTTTACATCTGAAATACAATCTACTGCAATTGTTCTTTACTGTTCTTCGCAAACAATCATCATCTTCCACACAATACGTTTAATCCTTTGTTTACGGCAAGTCGGTGAGATTGACAACCTCACCGTTACGTTGGGGCAAAGTATCGTGATTGTGTTGTGCGAGGTTCCACGTTGGCGCCGGAATCCCCGGTGTTGCGCCGCACTACACTCCGCCACCAACAACCTTCAACGTGCTTCTTGATTCCTACTAGTTCGATAAACCTTGGTTTCTTATCGAGGAAACTTGCTTCTTGTGCGCATCACACCTTCCTCTTGGGGTTCCCAACGGACGTGTCAACTACACGCATCAAGCAAATTTACGGCGCCGTTGCCGGGGAGATCAAGACACGCTGCAAGGGGAGTCTCCCACTTCCAATCTCTTTACTTTGTTTTTGTCTTGCTTTACTTTACTTTATTTACTGCTTTGTTTGCTCTTATATCAAAAACACAAAAAAATTAATTGCTAGTTTTACTTTATTTACTGTCTTGTTCTCTATATTAAAAACACAAAAAAATTAGTTACTTGCATTTACTTTATTTAGTTTGCTTTATTTACTACTGCTAAAATGGGTACTCGTTGAGAATACTAAGTTGTGTGACTTCACTAGCACAAATAATAATGATTTCCTATGCACACCTATTGCTCCACCTGCTACTACAGCAGAATTCTTTGAAATTAAACCTGCTTTACTGAATCTTGTTATGAGAGAGTGATGACCCACAAGTATAGGGGGTGTATCGTAGTACTTTCGATAAATAAGAGTGTCGAACCCAACGAGGAGCAGAAGGTGTTGACAAGCAATTTCGATGAAGGATTCACTGTAAATGCTCACAGACAAGTATTCAGGGGGTTTTGATATAGCAGATGAAATAAGTACAAGTAAGTAAAGTGCGAGAGAAATAATTGCAGCGAGTGGCCCAATCCTTTTAGCACAAAGGACAAGCCGGTTTGTTTACTTATAATGACCAAACGTTCTCGAGGACACACGGGATTTTAGTCTAGTGCTTTCGCTACATACGGTGATTAATCTTCATTGTTCCGATAAGTGTTGTGTGGGTGAACCTATGCTAATGTACCGCCCTTCCTAGGACTAATACATACTTGTGATTATACCCCTTGCAAGCATCCGCAACTACAAGAAAGTAATTAAGATAAATCTAACCACAACCTTAAACTGCGAGATCCTGCGATCCCTCCTACATCGATATACCAACGGGGTTTAGGTTTACGTCACTCCGGCAACCCCGCAATTGGCAAACGAGTACAAGATGCATTCCCCTAGGCCCATAAATGGTGAAGTGTCGTGTAGTCGACGTTCACACGACACCACTAGAAGAATAACACCACAACTTAAATATCATAACATTGAATATTACTCAACCATAATTCACTACTAACATTTAGACTTCACCCATGTCCTCAAGAACTAAACGAACTACTCACGAGACATCATATGGAACATGATCGGAGGTGATATGATGATGAATAACAATCTGAACATAAACCTTGGTTCAATGGTTTCACTCAATAGCATCAATAACAAGTAGAAATCAATACGGGAGAGTTTCCCCTATCAAACAATCAAGATCAAACCCAAATTGCTACAGCGGTGACGATGTCCAGCGGTGGAGATGGCGGTGATGATGATGAAGATGATGGTGATGGTGATGGAGATGATGTCCAGCTCGATGACGGTGACGATGGCGTCGATTTCCCCCTCCGGGAGGGAATTTCCCCGGCGGATTCCTGCCCGCCGGAGAGCTCTTTTCTCTCTGGTGTTCTCCGCCCCGCAGAGGCGGCTGTAACCCTTCGTGAGGATTCCTCTCTGGCTTAGGTCTTCGGGACGAAGGGTTTCGCGAAGAAAAGGAGGCGAAAGGGGCTGTGGGGGCCCCACACCACATGGTGGCGCGGCCGGAGCCATGGGCCGCGCCGCCCTATGGTGTGGGCCCACCTTGGGTCCAGCTGGCTCCCCCTTCTGGCTTCCTTCGTCATCTGGAAAAATAGGATTTTTGGTGAAATTTCCTTCCACAGTTGATCTTCCGAAATATTGCATCCTGACGATGCTTTTTCCAGCAGAATCCTGGCTCTGGTGCGCTGGTGCGTAGTTGACGTGGGAGTTAGAAATCTTTGTGGTGTAGCTTTTCTTCAGTTCCCCGGCAACGGCGCCAGAAAAAGAGCTTGATGGCGTGTATTTCACACGTTCGTTGGGCAACCCCAAGAGGAAGGTATGATGCGCACGGCAGCAAGTTTTCCCTCGAGAAAGAAACCAAGGTTTATCGAACCGGGAGGAGCCAAGAAGCACGTTGAAGGTTGATGGCGGCGGGATGTAGTGCGGCGCAACACCAAAGATTCCGGCGCCAACGTGGAACCTGCACAACACAACCAAAGTACTTTGCCCCAACGAAACGGTGAGGTTGTCAATCTCACCGAGCTTGCTTGTAACAAAGGATTAACCGTATTGTGTGGAAGATGATTGTTTGCGAGAGAAAATAGTAAAAACAAGTATTGCGGCGAGGTTTGTATTTCGGTATTAAAGAATGGACCGGGGTCCACGGTTCACTAGAGGTGTCTCTCCCATAAGATAAAAGCATGTTGGGTGAACAAATTACGGTCGGGCAATTGACAAATAGAGAGGGCATAACAATGCACATACATGACATGATAAGTATAGTGAGATTTAATTGGGCATTACGACAAAGTACATAGACCGCCATCCAATTGCATCTATGCCTAAAAAGTCCACCTTCGAGTTATCATCCGAACCCCCTCCGGTATTAAGTTGCTAACAACAGACAATTGCATTAAGTATGGTGCGTAATGTAATCAACAACTACATCCTCGGACATAGCGCCAATGTTTTATCCCTAGTGGCAACAGCACAACACAACCTTAGGGGTTTCTGTCACTCCCCCACGTGTCAATGCAGGCATGAACCCACTATCGAGCATAAGTACTCCCTCTTGGAGTTAAAAGTAAAAACTTGGCCAGAGCCTCTACTAGAAACGGAGAGCATGCAAGATCATAAACAACACATGTATAATAACTTGATAATTAACATGACATGGTATTCTCTATCCATCGGATCCCGACAAACACAACATATAGAATTACGGATAGATGATCTTGATCATGTTAGGCAGCTCACAAGATCCAACAATGAAGCACAATGAGGAGAAGACAACCATCTAGCTACTGCTATGGACCCATAGTCCGGGGGTGAACTACTCACTCATCACTCCGGAGGCGACCATGGCGGTGTAGAGTCCTCCGGGAGATGAATCCCCTCTCCGGCGAGGTGCCGGAGGAGATCTCCGAATCCCCCGAGATGGGATCTGCGGCGGCGGCGTCTCGGTGAGGTTTTCCGTATCGTGGTTTTTCGCATCGGGGGTTTCGCGACGGAGGCTTTAAGTAGGCGGAAGGGCGAGTCGGGGGGCTAACGAGGGCCCACGCTATAGGTCGGCGCGGCCGGGGCTTGGGCCGCGCCGCCCTATAGCTTGGCCACCTCGTGGCCCCACTTCGTGTGTTCTTCGGTCTTCGGAAGCTCGCGTGGAAAAATAGGGCCACTGGGTCTTCGTTTCGTCCAATTCCGAGAATATTTCGTTACTAGGATTTCGAAACCAAAAACAGCGAGAAAACGAGAGCTGGCACTTCGGCATCTTGTTAATAGGTTAGTTCTAGAAAATGCACGAATATGACATAAAGTGTGCATAAAACATGTAGGTATCATCAATAATATGGCATAGAACATAAGAAATTATCGATACGTCGGAGACGTATCAAGCATCCCCAAGCTTAGTTCTGCTCGTCCGAGCGAGGTAAAACGATAACAAAGATAATTTCTGAAGTGATATGCCATCATAACCTTGATCATACTATTTGTAAACATATGTAGTGGATGCAGCGATCAAAACAATGGTGATGACATGAGTAAACAGGTGAATCATATAGCAAAGACTTTTCATGAATAGTACTTCAAGACAAGTATTAATAAGTCTTGCATAAGAGTTAACTCATAAAGCAATAAATCAAAGTAAAGGTATTGAAGCAACACAAAGAAAGATTAAGTTTCAGCGGTTGCTTTCAACTTGTAACATGTATATCTCATGGATAATTGTCAACATAGAGTAATATAACAAGTACAATATGCAAGTATGTAGGAATCAATGCACGGTTCACACAAGTGTTTGCTTCTTGAGGTGGAGAGAAATAGGTGAACTGACTCAACATAAAAGTAAAGAGAATGGTCCTTCAAAGAGGAAAGCATCGATTGCTATATTTGTGCTAGAGCTTTTATTTTGAAAACATGAAACAATTTTGTCAACGGTAGTAATAAAGCATATGAGTTATGAAAGTTATATCTTACAAGTTGCAAGTCTCATGCATAGTGTACTAATAGTGCCCGCACCTTGTCCTAATTAACTTGGACTACCGGATCTTTGCAATGCACATGTTTTGACCAAGTGTCACAATGGGGTACCTCCATGCCGCTCTGTACAAAGGTCTAAGGAGAAAGCTCGCATTTTGGATTTCTCGCTTTTGATTATTCTCAACTTAGACATCCATACTCGGGACAACATGGACAACGGATAATGGACTCCTCTTTAATGCATAAGCATGTGGCAACAATTATTATTCTCATATGAGATTGAGGATATATGTCCAAAGCTGAAACTTCCACCATGAATCATGGATTTAGTTAGCGGCCCAAAGTTCTTCTCTAACAACATGCATGCTCCAACCATGAAGGTGGTAGATCTCTCTTACTTCAGACAAGACGGACATGCATAGCAACTCACATGATATCCAACAAAGAATAGTTGATGGCGTCCCCGAAACATGGTTATCGCTCAACAAGCAACTTAATAAGAGATAAAGTGCATAAGTACATATTCAATACTACAATAGTTTTTAAGCTATTTGTCCCATGAGCTATATATTGCAAAGGTGAATGATGGAATTTTAAAGGTAGCACTCAAGCAATTTACTTTGGAATGGCGGATAAATACCATGTAGTAGGTAGGTATGGTGGACACAAATGGCATAGTGGTTGGCTCAAGGATTTTGGATGCATGAGAAGTATTCCCTCTCGATACAAGGTTTAGGCTAGCAAGGCTATTTGAAACAAACACAAGGATGAACGGTGCAGCAAAACTCACATAAAAGACATATGGTAAACATTATAAGACTCCATACCGTCTTCCTTGTTGTTCAAAACTCAATACTAGATGTTATCTAGACTCTAGAGAAACCAAATATGCAAACCAAATTAGCAAGCTCTAAGTATTTCTCCATTAATGGGTGCAAAGTATATGATGCAAGAGCTTAAACATGAGCACAACAATTGCCAAGTATCAAATTATCCAAGACATTTTAGAGTTACTACATGTATCATTTTCCAATTCCAACCATATAACAATTTAACGAAGAAGAACTTCGCCATGAATACTATGAGTAGAGCCTAAGGACATATTTGTCCATATGCAACAACGGAGCGTGTCTCTCTCCCATAAAGTGAATGCTAGGATCCATTTTATTCGAACAAAACAAAAAACAAAAACAAACCGACGCTCCAAGCAAAGTACATAAGATGTGGCCGAATAAAAATATAGTTTCGGGGGAGGAACACTGATAATGTTGTCGATGAAGAAGGGGATGCCTTGGGCATCCCCAAGCTTAGACGCTTGAGTCTTCTTAATATATGCAGGGGTGAACCACCGGGGCATCCCCAAGCTTAGAGCCTTCACTCTCCTTAATCATATTGCATCATACTCCTCTCTTGACCCTTGAAAACTTCCTCCACACCAAACTCGAAACAACTCATTAGAGGGTTAGTGCATAATAAAAATTCACATGTTCAGAGGTGACACAATCATTCTTAACACTTCGGACATTGCATAAAGCTACTTGGACATTAGTGGATCAAAGAAATTCATCCAACATAGCAAAAGAGGCAATACGAAATAAAAGACAGAATCTGTCAAAACAGAACAGTCCGTAAAGATGGATTTTATTAGGCCACCAGACTTGCTCAAACGAAAATGCTCAAATTGAATGAAAGTTGCGTACATATCTGAGGATCATGCTCGTAAATTGGCGTAATTTTCCGAGCTACCTACAGGGAGATAGACCCGGATTCGTGACGAGCAAAGAAATGCTGGAACTGCGCAGTAATCCAAATCTAGTACTTACTTTTCTATCAAAGACTTTACTTGGCACAACAAAACTCAAAACTAAGATAAGGAGATGTTGCTACAGTAGTAAACAACTTCCAAGACACAAATATAAAATAAAGTACTGTAGTAAAAACATGGGTTGTCTCCCATAAGCGTTTTTCTTTAACGCCTTTCAGCTAGGCGCAGAAAGTGTAACTCAAGTAACATCGAAAGATGAAACATCAACATCATAACTTGTTCTAATGATAGAATCATAAGGTAACTTCATTCTCTTTCTAGGGAAGTGTTCCATACCTTTCTTGAGAGGAAATTGATATTTAATATTACCTTCCTTCATATCAATAGTAGCACCAACGGTTCGAAGAAAAGGTCTTCCCAATATAATGGGGCAAGATGCATTGCATTCAATATCCAAGACAACAAAATCAACGGGGACAAGGTTATTGTTAACCATAATATGAACATTATCAACTTTCCCCAAAGGTTTCTTTTTAGCATTATCAGCGAGATTAACATCCAAATAACAATTTTTCAATGGTGGCAAGTCAAGCATATCATAGACTTTTTTAGGCATAACGAAAATACTTGCACCAAGATCACATAAAGCATTACAATCAAAATCTTTGACTCTCATTTTAATGATGGGCTCCCAACCATCCTCTAGCTTTCTAGGAATAGAAGTTTCAAGTTTTAGTTTCTCTTCTCTAGCTTTTATGAGAGCATTTGTAATATGTTTTGTGAAAGCCAAATTTATAGCACTAGCATTGGGACTTTTAGCAAGTTTTTGTAAGAACTTTATAACTTCAGAGATGTGGCAATCATCAAAATCTAAATCATTACAATCTAAAGCAATGGGATTATCATCCCCAAGGTTGGAAAAAATTTCAGCGGTTTTATCACAAGCGGTTTCGACGGTTTAGCGGTTTCGGGTAATTTTGCGCGCTTTGCACTAGGAGTAGAAGCATTGCCAACACCAATTATTTTATCATGGATAGTAGGAGGTGCAGCAACATATGAATCATTAGCATTGCTAGTGGTGGTAATAGTCCAAACTTTAGCTACATTTTCCTTCTTAGCTAGTTTTTCATTTTCTTCTCTATCCCACCTAGCACGCGAGTTCAGCCATTAATCTTATATTCTCATTAATTCTAACTTGGATGGCATTTTCTGTAGTAACAATTTTATTTTCAATATCCCTATTAGGCATAACTTTCGATTTCAAAAGATCAACATAAGAGGCAAGACTATCAACTCTAGAAACAAGAATATCAATTTTATTGAGCTTTTCCTCAACAGATTTGTTAAAGGAAGTTTGTGTACTAATAAATTCTTTAAGCATGGCTTCAAGTCCAGGGGGTGTATTCCTATTATTGTTGTAAGAATTCCCATAAGAATTAGCATAACCGTTACCATTATTATAAGGATATGGCCTATAGTTATTACTAGAATTGTTCCGATAAGCATTGTTGTTGAAATTATTATTTTTAATGAAGTTTACATCAACATGTTCTTCTTGTGCAACCAATGAAGCTAATGGAACATTATTAGGATCAATATTAGTCCTATCATTCGCAAGCATAGACATAATAGCATCAACCTTATCATTCAAGGAAGAGGATTCTTCAACAGAATTTACCTTCTTACCTTGTGGAGCTCTTTCCGTGTGCCATTCGAGTAATTAACCATCATATTATCAAGGAGCTTTGTTGCTTCACCAAGAGTGATGGACATAAAGGTACCTCCAGCAGCTGAATCCAATAAATTCCGCGAAGAAAAATTTAGTCCTGCATAGAAGGTTTGGATGATCATCCAAGTAGTCGGTCCATGGGTTGGGCAATTTTTAACCAGAGATTTCATTCTTTCCCAAGCTTGAGCAACATGTTCATTATCTAATTGTTTAAAATTCATTATGCTACTCCTCAAAGATATAATTTTAGCAGGGGGATAATATCTACCAATAAAAGCATCCTTGCATTTAGTCCAGGAATCAATACTATTCTTAGGCGAGAGATAGCAACCAATCTTTAGCTCTTCCTCTTAATGAGAAAGGGAACAATTTTAATTTTATAATGTCACCATCTACATCTTTATACTTTTGCATTTCACATAGTTCAACAAAATTATTGAGATGGGCAGCAGCATCATCGGAACTAACACCGGAAAATTGCTCTCGCATAACAAGATTAAGTAAAGCGAGGTTTAATTTCAAAGAATTCTGCTGTAGTAGCAGGTGGAGCAATAGGTGTGCATAAGAAATCATTATTATTTGTGCTAGTGAAGTCACACAACTTAGTATTTTCAGGGTTGGCCATTTTAGCAATAGTAAATAAAGCAAACTAGATAAAGTAAATGCAAGTAAACTAATTTTTTTGTGTTTTTGATATAGCAAACAAGACGAGTAAATAAAGTAAAACTAGCAACTAATTTTTTTTGTGTTTTGATATAAGTGCAGCAAACAAAGTAGTAAATAAAATAAAGCAAGACAAAAACAAAGTAAAGAGATTGAGAAGTGGAGACTCCCTTGCGGCGTGTCTTGATCTCCACGGCAACGGCGCCGAAAAAGAGGCTGGTGCGTAGTTGACATGGGAGTTAGAAATCTTTGTGGTGTAGCTTTTCTTCAGTTCCCCGGCAACGGCGCCATAAAAAGAGCTTGATGGCGTGTATTTCACACGTTCGTTGGGCAACCCCAAGAGGAAGGTATGATGCGCACAGCAGCAAGTTTTCCCTCAGAAAGAAACCAAGGTTTATCGAACCGGGAGGAGCCAAGAAGCACGTTGAAGGTTGATGGCGGCGGGATGTAGTGCGGCGCAACACCGGAGATTCCGGCGCCAACGTGGAACCTGCACAACACAACCAAAGTACTTTGCCCCAACGAAACGAGTGAGGTTGTCAATCTCACCGGCTTGCTGTAACAAAGGATTAACCGTATTGTGTGGAAGATGATTGTTTGCGAGAGAAAATAGTAAAAACAAGTATTGCGGCAGGTTTGTGTTTCAGTATTAAAGAATGGACCGGGGTCCACGAGTTCACTAGAGGTGTCTCTCCCATAAGATAAAAGCATGTTGGGTGAACAAATTACGGTCGGGCAATTGACAAATAGAGAGGGCATAACAATGCACATACATGACATGATAAGTATAGTGAGATTTAATTGGGCATTACGACAAAGTACATAGACCGCCATCCAACTGCATCTATGCCTAAAAAGTCCACCTTCGAGTTATCATCCGAACCCCCTCCGGTATTAAGTTGCTAACAACGGACAATTGCATTAAGTATGGTGCGTAATGTAATCAACAACTACATCCTCGGACATAGCGCCAATGTTTTATCCCTAGTGGCAACAGACACAACACAACCTTAGGGGTTTCGTCACTCCCCACGTGTCAATGCGGGCATGAACCCACTATCGAGCATAAGTACTCCCTCTTGGAGTTAAAAGTAAAAACTTGGCCGGAGCCTCTACTAGAAACGGAGAGCATGCAAGATCATAAACAACACATGTATAATAACTTGATAATTAACATGACATGGTATTCTCTATCCATCGGATCCCGACAAACACAACATATAGAATTACGGATAGATGATCTTGATCATGTTAGGCAGCTCACAAGATCCAACAATGAAGCACAATGAGGAGAAGACAACCATCTAGCTACGCTATGGACCCATAGTCCAGGGGTGAACTACTCACTCATCACTCCGGAGGCGACCATGGCGGTGTAGAGTCCTCCGGGAGATGAATCCCCTCTCCGGCAGGGTGCCGGAGGAGATCTCCAGAATCCCCCGAGATGGGCGCGGCGGCGGCGTCTCAGTGAGGTTTTCCGTGTCGTGGTTTTTCGCATCGGGGGTTTCGCGACGGAGGCTTTAAGTAGGCGGAAGGGCGAGTCGGGGGGCTAACGAGGGGCCCACGCTATGGGTCGGCGCGGCCAGGGCTTGGGCCGCGCCGCCCTATAGCTTGGCCACCTCGTGGCCCCACTCGTGTGTTCTTCGGTCTTCCGGAAGCTCCGTGGAAAAATAGGGCCCCGGGTCTTCGTTTCGTCCAATTCCGAGAATATTTCGTTACTAGGATTTACGAAACCAAAAACAGACGAGAAACGAGAACCGGCACTTCGGCATCTTGTTAATAGGTTAGTTCCAGAAAATGCACGAATATGACATAAAGTGTGCATAAA